>NW_015177011.1:1687234-1687357 GCF_001447785.1 Gekko japonicus
ATGTTCGTACCTTTGGTTGTTCGCTCGGCGGCTGCGGTTTTAGATCATTTAGGTCAGGATGCAACCTGTCTAACAGCGTTGCTAAACGCCGACCCATTAACATCTCGGCCGGGCTGCGGCCAG
>NW_015177011.1:1687509-1687685 GCF_001447785.1 Gekko japonicus
CGAGGCCGGGTGGAACGGGGCGGATGTTATCTGCCGAATGCCATTGTCAGCTAGAAACCCTTGGAACTCCTCAGAGGTAAATTGAGTTCCGTTATCACTCACCAACACGTCCGGCAGCCCGTGGGTGGCGAAAAGGCGCCGGAGCACATTGATGACGGCCCCGGAAGTGGTAGAGT
>NW_015177011.1:1688264-1690638 GCF_001447785.1 Gekko japonicus
GCTGGTGCAGGGTCCAAGTCCTGGCCGGGCAGAGGGCAGCGACTCAAAGCGTCCGCATGTCTGATGGCCTTGCCCGGCCGGTGCTCCAGATCATAGTCGTAGGCCGACAGAAACAAGGCCCAGCGAAGCATCTGGGCTGACATTATGTTTGGGAGTTGCCGGTCCGGGGCAAAAATCCCAAGCAAGGGCTTGTGATCAGTCACAAGAATGAACCGCCTCCCAAACAAGAAATCATGAAATTTTTTCACTGCTGATACCAGTGTCAACCCTTCTTTGTCTATTTGTGCATAGTTCTTTTCAGTATCAGACAGCAACCTCGAATAGAACGCGACGGGGGCTTCCCGTCCGTCCTCCATTACATGGCTGAGCACAGCCCCCACCCCAAACGGAGATGCATCGGCGGCCAGAACTAGCAGCTTCTGATCGTCATAGTGGGTTAAGACAGCCTCCGAAGACAATAAAGCTTTAACACCTTCAAATGCCCGTTCCTGCTCAGGTCCCCACCGCCATTTCACGGCCTTGTGCAGGAGCGCATGTAATGGTGCCGCCACCGACGCCTTGTGAGGTAGGAAGGCATGATAAAAATTGAGCAGTCCGAGGAAGGACTGCAACTCTTTTTTATTACAGGGCCTCGGTGCCTCTTTTATAGCCTTTACCTTATCATCGGTGGGGTGCACTCCATCCCGGTCAACTCGGAACCCTAGAAACTCCACGCTAGGCACACCGATAAGACATTTTGATGGTTTGACTTTCAACCCTGCTTTTTTGAAGCATTTCAACACTTCCCTGACCCTGTGCATCAGTTCCTCATCAGACCCTCCAGCAATAAGCATGTCATCGAAGTAGGGCACTGTTCCCGGCACCCCCCTCAATAATCCTTCCATTAGTCCCTGGAAGATCCCTGGGGCTACATTGACTCCAAACTGCAGGCGGTTTACCTTGAAAGCCCCCCTGTGAGTGACTATTGTCTGGGCTTCAGCTGCGTCCTTAGTCACCGGCAGCTGCTGGTACGCCTGGGCAAGGTCGAATTTTGCAAATACCTTGCCCCCACCCAGGGACGCCAGAATATGGCTGATTACAGGGACAGGGTAGGAGTGCTGTTGTAAGGCCCTGTTAATGGTGCACTTATAATCAGCACATATACGCACCGACCCATCTGGTTTCACCGGGGTAACAATGGGTGTCTCCCATTTACTATAGGGAACAGGTTCTAAAACACCCTGGGCGATGAGCTTGTCTAGCTCAGCTTCAATCCTTGGTCTCAGCGGAATCGGTACTTTCCTATATTTCAGGCGGATCGGGGTTACCGAAGGATCGAGCTCAAAAGACACTGGGCCCCCCGTATATTTTCCCAGACCGCCCCCAAACACATCCGGAAATTCATCATACAGTAATGCCCATTTATTTTGCATCACATTATTTACGCCAGTAATAGCAATACCAAGCGGTTCGAATCAATCAAGCCCCAACAGATTGACTCAGTTCCCCTCAGCCACGAGCAAGGAAAGTTTCGCACATTTTCCCTTAAACTCAACATTAAACGTATCCCTCCCCGCCAGAGGTATACGCTTGCCCTGGAAGTCGGACACTTGTGTGTCTGCCGGTTGCAGCCGCCGCCGGCTCCTGGTGGGGAACAGCCACTGCCACGTGTGGGAAGATAACACGGTCACTGACGATCCGGAGTCGACCTCCATGCTGCAAGGAACACCATAGAGGTGGATGGTCACGTTTATCTTCCCAGTTCCTCCGACGCGTCGAACCGAAGGTTTGGATGACAGGCTCGATGTCATCTGGCAGCTGTCCTCGCGCTGTGCTGCTCGGGGACGTTGGTTCCTGGGCGTAGATTGTTGATGGGAAGGCTTGGGTGCTCTGCAAGCATGAGCGATGTGGCCCCGCCTACCGCACGTTCAGCAGTCGACGTCCTTGGTCCAGCAGCGCTCTCGAGAGTGCTTCCCGCCACAACCGGTACATGATGGGCTGGACGAAGTCTTCTCTTGGGTCCGCTTGTTCGCTGGCCTCTCAACAGTGCAGACGTCCTCTGGCTTGTCCTCGCCCTCACTCAAGGCCCCCTGGTGGTGGACGCGCAGCTCGGTAGCTGCCAGACGTTGACGCACCTCTCGGGTCGATTTATCCGCTGCCTCTGCTGCGATAGCTTCTGAGTAGGCCACGGCCCAGGTCAGCATAGTCTTGGCGAACAGTCGCTGTTGCAGTCATTCATCTCTCATACCGCATACCAGCCGGTCTCGGAGAGCTTCCTCGACATTTGTAAAGTTGCAGGGTCTCGCAGCTTTACGCAGAGGCGCCACATACTCTGCCACGGTTTCATTCGGTGCTTGGCTCCTCTTGTAGAAGGCATGCAGGCACGCGATCTCGG
>NW_015177011.1:1690670-1721927 GCF_001447785.1 Gekko japonicus
TTATGTCCACTGGTGCTACCAGGGACCGGGCAATATCGAAGACGCTCTTGCCACAAGAGCTCAGGAGGGTGGCCCGCTTCTTCTCCTCCGCAGTGATATCATTTGCCTCGAGGTGGAACCCGAACCTCAACAGGTAAGCGTCCCAGTCCTCGGTCGCTGGTTCGAAAGCCTCGAACTTCGGGCTATTGGCCATAGCTGCAATCGCTGCCACCGGCTCTGGTGGTGCCTGTTGCCGCTCTGCCACGGCGAGTTGCGGCTCGCTGTTGTCCGTCGTGGGGTTGGGACTAGCGGGGCTGCCTACCCACTCTGGAATCCCATCCTCGTCGCCAATTGTTAAGTCCAGTGCTTAACAAATAGTCAGAGAGTGATTTCAGCAAAACTCAGGTTTATTTCAGCTCGACGATCACTTCTCTAACACGGTACAACTTCTGATAGCCCGAACAGCTTTTCCATTTCAGCTGCTCGGTATTTAAACATTCCGGGCTAATGTAGCCACACCTACTATACAGTTATCAACCTATCAGGTTGAGCACATAAAGGACCAATCAGAGTCTTTCCCGCTTATATACATTCGAACCTGATTGGCCGCTTAAGTCTTGGACTTCAATCCTTGTTCAAGACGAAGCTTAACATAGCTTCCCAATTAGGTGTTTCACAATACACATTAGGTATTCCTGGCAGCTTCAGAATACACTACAAGTAGTATCAGCAGCGCCAACCCACCTCGATCCAGCTTTCTGTGGAGATCGTCTTTGAGGGCGACCAATGCTGTCTCCAACCCGTGGCCAGGGTGGAAGCCGAGCAGCACAGCGCGAGTGGGTCCAACACTGATGGGTCCTCCAGAAATTTCTGGAGCTGTTTGGCCACTGCTCTTTCAATCACCTTGCCCAGAAACGAGAGATTCGAGACTGGGCAGTAGTTGGTCAGATCCATAGGATCTGAGTTTAGTTTTTTCAAGAGCAGAATAACCACTGCCTCCTTCAGCCCTCCTGGGAAGGTCCAAGAGCCCAGGGACAAATTGATGATGTCTTCAGGGGGACCTTGTAACCTCTCGCTGCTGGCCTTCACCAACTTTGAGGGGCACGGATCCAAGATGCAGGTGGTCAGCCTAGTGGTTAGGAGTACAGACTCTAATCTAGGAGAACCAGGTTTGAGTCCCCACACTTCCAGATGCTGCTGCTGGTGTGACCTTGGGTCAGTCATGGCTGTCTTGGAGCTGTTTTCAAAAGAGTTCTCTCAGGCCCACCTACCTGACAGAGTGTCTATTGTGAGGAGGGGAAGGGAAAGGAGATTGTAAGCCACTCTGAGATTCCTTTGGGTAGTGAAGGATGGAGTATAAATCCAATCTCTTCTCTTGTCTCTTCTTCATATCCTCCCAGAGCTTAATTCCTGAGGTTGTGGAAATGGGTTCTTTGACCAACCGTCCATTTGCCATTGTTTTAAACTGAAATTGTATTTATTATAATGATGTTACCTGCCCCGTGCCTGCGGAATGGGCGGGATATAAATGCAAATAATAAATAAATAATAGATAGATAGATAGATAGATAGATAGATAGATAGATAGATAGATAGATAGATAGAAAGATAGATAGATAGATAGATAGATATCAGGGATTAGGAAAGCCTTTTTTCCATTTTAGAGAGTCTGGAGTGTAGAGCAGACAATACTCAGTGAGATAGATAGATAGATATCAGGGATTAGGAAAGCCTTTTTTCCATTTTAGAGAGTCTGGAGTGTAGAGCAGACAATACTCAGTGAGATAGATAGATAGATATCAGGGATTAGGAAAGCCTTTTTTCCATTTTAGAGAGTCTGGAGTGTAGAGCAGACAATACTCAGTGAGATAGTCTAGCTTAATGTAAGCTCAGAGGTCATTTCGGGGGGGATCGCGGGGGATCGCAGTTCCCCCGGGTGAGGTACGGGGGGCGGGGCACATGACGAAGCCCCGCCCCCTGCTTCTGGCTGCCCCGCTTCCGGCCCTCATTAAGCCAGGAGGAGGCAGGAGAAGAGGGAGGGTAAGTTGCTTCCTCCCTGCCTCTCCCCACCCCTACCTGCCTGGGGCCAGGGAGGGCCTTCGCGGGGCTTCCTTGCACTCCTGCCAGCCTTGCAGGTCCACCGCCGGGCCCCTCATGGGGCTCGGCAGTGGAGCTGCAAGGCCGGCGGCGGCCGGGACCGTTGGGGGCAGAGTGTGTGGCTTTATGACACACTTCCGGTGATGTCAGGGGGTGTGGCCTTATGACACACTTCTGGTGATGTCAGGGGGTGTGGCACATGCTAATGAGTTATGCTAATGAGTTTCGCTAGCTCTTTTTCTACAAAACGACCCCTGTGTAAGCTGATTTATGGCAGTCCCAGCAAGGTGTTTTTAAGGCAAGCGAGAAACAGAGGTGGTTTGCCATTGCCTTTCTCTGCAGAGTCTTCCTTGGTGGTCTCCCTTCCAAGTACCAATCCTGCTTAGCCTTGGTGGTCTCCCTTCCAAGTACCAATCCTGCTTAGCTTCTGAGAACTGGTGAGATTGGGCTATACCATGCTGCCTTCCCTCCATTAGTATATTATAGCAGTTGAAATACAAAATTAGAACCACCGGACTACTAGTTGTTGGCTGGTCCATGTTCAGGCAATATTTTATCAATGAGAGCTAACATGCAGGAGGCTGTTTCCTGGCAGATGAGGAAACTGTATTTGAAAAATTTACCCATGGAGAATCAGAGGAAAATGCAAAAACAAAACAAAACAAAACACTAGATTTGCAGTGAGATAGGGAGCAACCTGAGAGCTGACTGAAAGTGAAGCACTATCTATCACATTACCCCCCCCCCTTCCTTCAAGGCACAGAATGGGTTCATCTGAGCATGGGAGCTAAATTTGGTCAGCCACAGTCAGTAATTGGATAGGAGACCAACAAGGAAGATGGGGGTTGCTACGTGGTGAAAGGCAATGGCGAACCACCTCTGCTTCTCTCTTGCCTGGAACACCCAGTGGATGGGGTTGCCATGAGTCAGTTGTGATTGAACTGCATGTTGTTGTTGTTCATTCAAAGAGCTAGGGTGGCAACAGACACCCTGTGAGAGAGCTCTGAGTGTATCAGAAACTGCTCTTTTTCAAGAACACTTCAGACAGAACTATGGCTTGCCCAAGGTCATCCAGCAGGTGCAAGTGGAGGAGTGGGGAATCAAACCCGGTTCTCTCATATTAGAATCTGCGCACTTAACCACTACAGGTAGGAAATAGTGTGGCGAAGGGGATACAGGGGAAAATTAGGTTTCCCTCATAAGTCTTTGTGGCTCCCACCCAATGCAGTTGGGTCCTGCCTGGCCACCAGCACTGTTCTGTAGTTTTCTTGGATAGAGGCTACCAAGGCAGGGAAGGAGGGAAAGCTGAAGACAGGAAGGTAGATAAAGGTAGGCTGGCTGATGGTATGAAGGAGAGAAGGAGGCTGGAAAACTCAGAGAAGAGGAAATAGTGGGGGGAGGAAAATGAGAAACCCCCTCTTTTTGTTGCTTTTGTTGAAAAGCAGTGCACATCCATTATAAGCAAACACAGACTCCTTCTAGGGATGTTTTTAAAATTTAGACAATGCCAATTCTCCATTAATACCAGAGGGATCTTTGCCATAAATGTCAATTCAGGACCAGCTGCTTCAGCTAACAATAGACAAGAACAAGTCTGAGCATGTCAAAGCATCGGTATTTCCCAAGGGTTGAGAGTCAAGATAAAAACAATTTTTAGAGCATGCTTCATCTTAAGAGATCATAACACTGTGATTGCAAAGACAACTTTGTGTGCAATATGGTTGCTAACCTACAGGTGAGGCCTGGAGATCTCCCAGCATTACAACTGATCTCCAGATTACATAAATCAGTTGCCCTGGAGAAAAAGGCCATTTCAGAGGGTGGGCGCCATGGCATTATAACCTGCTGAGGTTCTTCCCTCTCCCCAAACCCCACCCTACCCAGGTTCCAGATCCAAATCTCCAGGAATTTACCAACCCAGAGCTGGCAACCTGAGTGTGTTAACACCTGATAAGGCAGGCAAAACAAGTGAGGACCCAGTATTCTTAAAGACACAATGTGGTTTGATACTATGCTAAATCCAAACTTTTCCAAACCTGCCCAGGAAAAGACAAATGAGAAGTCCCAGCCAGGAAATCTACAGTAACAATGAACTTTACACTACTGCAATTTCAAAGAAAGCTAGTCTGTCCTATATAAACATTATTTAGCAAGTATCTAGGGGAAGAAAACTGTGTGCTTTCACCTTTTCTTTGCTCCTATGCTCAGCCTGAAATGCTTGAACAGAACATGTGTATTTTTTTATTAATTTATTAAATGTTTTAAATATTTTTAATACTCTAAGTCTGATCTCTGGAAAAACACCATGCCTATTCAGTCTTGCTGTCAGAGTCGGAAGTGTGGAAATGGGAATGGGCAGGAAAGAAGACATGGCATCCTTGGGACACAATAGCTCAAAACTGCAGAGTTGTGGTAGATTTCTCTCATGCTAGCTTGTGGGCTGGAGTGGGCAGATGCAGCAACTAGGTGGAGTCTTTAAACAGCAACACAGTTACAGAAATAAGAAAAGCCCTGCTGATCAGACCAGTGGTACATCTAGTTCTGTGTCCCATCTCACACAGTGGCCAACCAATTCCTCTGGAGGTCCAGCAACAGGGCACACAGGCCAAGGCCTTCCCCTGATATTGCCTCATGGTACTAGTATTCAGATGTTTACTGCCTAATCACCCTGTAAAGTAGCCAGTGATAGACTATTGATAGACACACAACTGCATTTAGCAGAAGATACTCTCAGGGCCAGTGGTGGCAGTGGGTGGATACCAGGTTTTTTAAGCACCCCTGAAGAGCAAAGAAAAGGGGAGTCACCAAGCAGAGACTTGGGAAAGCTGCAGGGGTTTTTTGATCACCTGTGGCTGACCAGAAGAAACAGGGAGGCCTTGTGAGTCTGTTCATTCACACAGGCATTTTCTAAAATAAAAATTTCCTGTAAAATGCAAGCAAATTTCTTCTGCTTGTTCTTTAAGTGGTTCACATACCACTGGATTCTGGAATCAGCACTCCATGGATTTTGCAAATTGACACAGGGTGAGGAACTCTATGTGGTGTCAGCTATTTAAAGACTGAGGTAAAGAGTCCTTAACCTGTCAGGAGCGCTTTATATCTGAGGTCACCTTGGGTGAGGTATCTTCAGAGAATATACTCTTCCCATGCAAGCCAAATACATATGAAACCTAAGAGGTTTCCACTGAGTAACAGTCCCAAATTGTTTTCTAATCATGAACCTTTGTCATTCAGTGCAGGATATGCCTGTGTATTTTAAAAGGTTAATTTACCAGGTGCTTACAGTCTTTCAGCTTCTCAGAGTTTATTCTGAGTTTGTCACAGCTAATAACTTCAGCTGGCAATTTATAAGGCTTGAGTTACCTATCTCCAAATTAGCTTTTAATTCAGATTTGGCAAACCTATGCCAGACTGTGAGGTGGCTAATATCACAAACTGCCCTGTCCAAGGCAGCCAGGGAAATCAGCAGGGCTAGAGGTGAGACTTAAAACGGGCACATAATCCTCTGCAATTAATTAGAAGATAGTTAATTTCTAGGTTAGTCTGGTTTGAACTTTGAACACAAATACTAAAAAGCACTTAGTCAAAACATACTGATCCATGTTTAATCTTACACGTGCAAGACAGTTTCAGTTATGAGGACAAACTGGAGAATAACAGACTTCTCAATTCACAGTGCAATCTTAAACGGATTTTAAGGCAAGCAATATCAATTGATTTAGAAGGATGTGACTGTAGGATGGCACTGACAGTCTCATAAATCCCCCCCCCAATTAAAAAAACTTATTTGCAGATAAAGTTTTCGAAGCACTCAAACTGGTTTGACAACATTTGCATTTTTGTGCATTGTAGAAGTTGCCCATCTATAGAAGCCTAAGGTCTACTGTGGCAGTTGATCTTGTGCACAGGTTTAGCAGTGGTGACCCCCCTCATTAAGAACAGTTCATTGCTCTGCCAAATGCATACTATATTCATTGATTCACTGTTATAATTTTCCTTTGTTGCAACTTTGTATTTGTGTGCATGAATATATGTGGAAAACTTTGACTTGGAGATCTTATTCAAATTTCATTTCAGCAATAGATTCTCCCAGAGGCTACCAACAAGTTAAACCAGAATTAGAGAATGGTTTGAAGGTAGATTATATGGTTCCATTGGCTCTTGAAAGTAAGAGCAGGATATAACTGTATTTTAAAAGTCATCCTCTGAACATTTCTCTGCCCACAGTTTACATGGTGCATTTTCTACAAGCAGATGCAAAAATACGCTTTTGTGGACTTGCAAAAGTCCCATATAAATGTGTTCCTGACTGCTTGCATCACTTAGGATCAAACACAGGGGCCACTAGGGCTGGCTGCCATTTCTTGCTGTGTATGCACATGAAAATGTATTTAAATGATTTAAAATTTATTTAAATTATTTAAAATTATTTAAAACGGAAATAACAGTGACCTACTTTATAAGATAATAGTGAGAGGAAATTACTCCAGGACATGTTGTTACTAAGACTTGACACAGAGTGTGCTAGGATGCATATTGATAAATAATGTTAAAAGAACTAGTGTGATCCAATGGACAAGGCTGGAATTTATTCTTGGGGATCTGAGTTCGTCTCTCTCTGCTGTAGATTCATTGTATGATAGTATATTTTTGTTCCACTCTTCTTCTAGGGAACGGTGCTATATGTGGGTCTATGAGGTAATGTGGTGTAGGGTTTACAGTGTTGAACTAGCACCTCCACTCAGCCATGAAGCTAACTTTGGGTCAGTCTTATTACAGGTTAACTAACCTAAAGGGTTGTTATGAGGCTAAATCCTGCCCAGAGCTCCTTGGTAGAAGGACAGGATACATCACGGCTGAGTTTCACCAGTCACAGTCCAACCCCCTCCCCTAAAATGAGCCTCGTTCCACAGGCGAGGGCGGTTTAAAAATCTAATTTAATTAACAAACAAACCAACAAACACTGGCTTTCAAATCTCTGCCTTATGACTTTGCTTTGGCTCTCCCACTTTGAATCCTTACGGTCACAGAATTCTTTTCGACACAAACTATTCGACACTTCTTCGTAATTTCAAAATGCAGTCTAGGAGCGTCCTTTGCCGCTCTGAGGAGCTTTTTTTGGCCCCACGCCATCCCTCTTGCATTTCCACAGGGCGCAGCGCTGCCAGCCCCCTGCATTCCTTCCCGAGGGACGCCCTTGCGCCTTCAGTCCGCTCACCAAATCCTCTCCCGCCACAGATAAAGAGGCTTAGGGGAATCACTATAGCAACTGTCAATCAGCAGCCGGGAAATGCGGGTTCATCAGAGAGTGCAGTTCGGCACGCCCAGACTGTGCCGGCAAAGCGACTGGGTAGCAGGCAACAAGTAGCGGTCCGGCCGTGTGGAGGCACAGCTTGCTTCGCCGCGGAGTGTGAGGCCGGGGGGGCGGAGGAGGCTCGGCCGGGCCGTCGGCAGCGGGGCGGTCTCCCTTCTCTTTGGCAAAAAGGCGCCTTCGTGTTAGACTTGGGGGTCCTTCTCAGCGCCGGGCAGGCACCAGGTGAGAAAAGGCAAAGGGGGCTCCAGTCGCGTCTCGAGGTAGCGCAAAGTTGGGGAAAGAGGGGCGGGATGCGTTCCCCGGGCAGAGCGTGGAGTCGTTGCTTTTCTTCGGCATCGCCTGTGTATGCTCCTTGTCCTTGTTGCCTTTGAATCAATATTAGCAGGCATTGATGGGGATCCCACATTTTTGCAGATTTGCGGTGTGGGTTTTTTTTGAGGGCTTAAGGATGCGATCCGAAGAGCACTTACTGGAAAATAAGTTGGTGAAGCTTAATTCTGAATGAAGGTTTCGGATTAAGGGGTGTGCGTGTGACATGCAGACCAAACACAAAAGGGAACGCACATAATCTCACATTAAAACAGATTGGATTGGAGACACCGTATTATTCGCCGTGGCAGCCAAGAACATCGCCTGCAGAAATCAGGATGCAAAATGCAGACTCCTGCCTAACCATGGATGTACAATTGTGTGTAGATAAATATCTGTACTGGTAATACGCGTGCAGCTGTACTAGTCAATGGAACTTGAAATCTACAAGCATAAATAATATTTCTGGCCACTACTGCAAGTATCCTTTTCCCTAATCGGAGGCTGGTTGTGTGTGTGAGGGTGGTGGTGGTGGTGGTGGTGGTGTGCCTGCATCCCTGTATTTCTTTGCTCTCTGGCACCCTCTACTGGAATACTGGCTGCTGCTATGAGGGAGACTTCATCTTACAGCTTTACACTGTTTTTCCTCTTCCACTAAACTTTTAAAATAACTCCGTGCAACAAATGGTGAGCTTTCCGTCTCTTGTGGGAGTGCCCTAATAACTTTGATACTTTACTGAGTGAGCAACAGAGTCAATGAGGTCCAAGAATCCGTACTACAGCTTGGTGACAGAGGCTAAGAATGCGGTTTTTATATGCAGGGACCATCAGTGGATGCTTAGAACATGGGAACAGTTGACTGTGCATGCCAGGCTGGATCTGGAGTATACTAATGAGCATGGGATACAGAGGAACTGTTCTTAATACATGCTTAGTACTGCCTGCTTTAACTGTCTACTACTTGTTTGGAAGGGGAGACTAATTTCAATGTGCATCCTTCCCCCTGACCTCCCTCAACAGGAGGTTAGCCCTGCTAAAGTCCAAAACTGCTGATCCTCTGTTCAGCGGAGTTGATCATCTCTGCAGCAGTGAACACAAATTATCAAATATTATATTTCTTCTCAGCATTTCTTTGCAAGTTCCTGTTATTTACCTCTGAAAAGCAGAATTCACCCACGGTTACCTGGTGAAGATTTATGGCACAACTAGGACTTGATTCCCAGGCCAAAGTTTAATTTGATCCAAAGTATTAAACATTTTTTAATCTGTGTGTTGAATTTAAATCATATATGTATAATCTCCCTGGAATCTGTTAAATAGGATTATTGCCTAATGAATATATAGTGAATTCCCTTCAAATGTATGCGTGTGTACGAAAAGTCAGTACGATTACTTCTTGAATCCAGTAACCGCATAGTTAAAACATTGTCTTTTAAAACTGGATTTTAATGATGGCTATTCCCCTGTGGAAAGGTACTTGGTTCTGAAAGCATTGCTGTAAAGCTATTTATAGGAATCTCTCAGCTCAACCAATGCCTGTTTGACAATGTTGCCAACCAAAAATTATTAATCCTGTCGTCACACAAAAAGGTGTCTTTCTTACATTATCTCAAGATAGTGTATACTTTGAAAACATCTCATATTTATTGAAATATCACTCTGCCAATGGAAAACCAAAGATTTTATCAAGATCAGTTGTGGTGGGTTGAAATCCCTGTTTTAATTTTTTTTAATGGAAGCAATAGATTGTAAATTGATAGCAGAACACTTCTGACTGCTCTGTGACAGACATGTATAGTATCCAAAACAGCAGTAAAAGGTCATGGAGTGCATGAATAATGGTAAGTGTAGATAAGTGTAGGTATGCATGTTCAGGGCCAGTGCCTGTCCTGTCCTCAACTGAGGGGCCTGTGGCAAAGTTGAGGACTTCCCCAAGGCTGCAAGAGCCAAATGGGACCCACTCACCTCCCTTGTAACATGGGCAGCTACTGTTGGCTTGGCCATAACTCCCAGGGTGTCAGGTAGGCACAGCAACTGGACATGGGCCTCACCACCTACATCCTGGGCCCCAGAGCTTTGGGTGTCAGCTGATGTCATCTCCTGATGCCAGGACAACAAAGATGACTCCAAGGAAGAGGCCATCAAGCCAGCTGGCAAGTATGGAGGCAGCCATCAGAAGCCCAACCGTGGTGGCCTAGGTGGGCCCAGCCATACAGAATCTTGGCGGAGCCAGGCAGAATGGGCCTGCCTGAAGGCTTCCTGGGAACCAGTCAGGGAGAGAAAGGGGAAGGGCTAGCAAGGAATGAACAGGAGACTGGGGGGAGTAGGGTGGGGCTAGAGTTGGGGGCTGATTGGCAGGGAAGGAAGCATAAATGGTGGCTCCCCGATCAGGCCAGGGAGGAGTAGAAGGGAGGAGTGTGCTATACTTTGGAGGAACACTGTTCCAGGAAAGAGACAGAGGACTTGGGTAGTGCAACCTTGTGCCCCCCCTTTCGTATTCTGAGGCCTAGGGAGACCCCAGGGAAGTAAAGCTGTGCAACGGCCAAAGGCTGGGGGACAACACTGGTGAGTGTGTGTTTGCTCTGAATAATGCAATTGATAGAAACCAGGAAAAAGTTAGGCTTAGGTGTGAGGAAAATGCATGTGTATCTGCATTTTAGACAGCAAGATAACTTTTGATGATCAATAATGAGGGCAGCCATTTTATCTTTGAATATACCCTTGTATGTGCTTGTAGCAGTGGGTAAGGCTGAGGTTTCCTTGGTGGCGGGGGGGGGAAAGCTTTTCTGTATACATATGATCTTGAACTGAGGCTAGGGTTGCCAGCTATGGGTTGGGAAATACCTGGAGATTTTTGGGGTGGAGCCTGAAGATGGTGAGGTTTGTGGAGGGAAGGGAGTTTAGTGGGATATAATGCCATAGAGCCCATCTTCCAAAGCAGCCATTTTCTCCAGGTGAACTGATCCCTGTCACCTGGAGATAATAGCAGGAGATCTCCAGCTACCACCTGGAGGTTGGCAACCCTAACTGAGGCTAAAGTAAATTTTGTATTTAAATGGTTTTCTTAAGTAAAGGGTTTTGGGAGCTGTAGTTTTTGAATGAAAAAGAGGCAAGGGAAGTGGCACCCCCCCCCCCCCCCTTTGGTATTTTTCAAATCACGCTCTAGGGTGCTTTCTTCCTTCAGAATTTCAGATGTATATTTGCAAAGCGCATTGAGGTCTGAAATCCTACAGTGGTAAAAAGAACAACCGAGACATGCAGTTTGCAGTAAGGGAGGGTAGGGGGAAAGGAATAAGTCTCCAAACCATGGCTTTTTCACTGTAAATCCAAATCTGCTTTTGCCTCTTCTTACTCCTCTTCATAGCTTTCTCTCCTTGGTCCCTGAATTAATCAAATGCTAATCTTCTTAGTAAACCTGCATGCCCTTTTCCTATTTCTTATCTCCTTTGTGGTGCCTTTTCATGCAATAATCATTCTTTAGATAGCTATCAGGCCTTTTTGTCCTCATGGAAGAAATTATTAAGAATACATCTTGCATGTTCTCTTTGATGTTCTTTTTTTACTTCTTTGGGTTCTCTTCACCCCACCACTGTATAGCCTTTACTCTTCTTTAATTTTCTCATCTTTGAGGCCAACGTAACTAGTGCATAGTTTTATCCTTTTCCTTCTGTGTCCCCTCTGTGTTTTTCTTGCATCTTTTTTATTGTTATCTTACAGGCGGATATGTCATTTCATTTCTGTACAAGTGCCTAATATTTATTTGATAAGTGATAAATGACACTGGTAACAACAGCAACATTTGGGGTGTCATTACATATAATGTGTAGTTTGCCCTTCAGTTCTAGGAATCTAGAGCAATACAACTCCTGTTGTAGCCTAAATACTTATGTCAGAGAACCCAGTTATTTGTAATCTGTTATGTTCCAGTGGAACATGATTAAGATTGTGATTTCAGTGGAATCTTGTCCCCAAGGCTATGATCCATGACTCGGTGAAGCTAGATTGTACAGATTGAGAATTAGTTAGTTTTTAGGTTTCCCAGCCCATTATATCCCATGAACTTGAGCGTTAAGCTGATTTAGTTTTATTGACTGCAAATAAATTAAATCAGTCTAAATCAAAGTACTTTAGCCTAACTGGGTCATGATGGAAGGGGCTGGAGATCATGTGGGCACATATGAGGAATGCTTTGATTTAAATTTAAAATCTAATCAGCGTGCAACTAAGCTGTCCAAAAATCAGGATTTAATTTCATGACACTGAACAACATTTTCAGTCTGTTGGTCCTGTGTCAGCTATATTAAAGTGCATGAAAATGGAGTTTTATCATGGATTATGTCCTGCCTTTTTGGACATCACTTTGCTAATGGTTAGTGGAAAGGTCAGCTGATGTTGCCATATGGCTAGGATCTGGCTTTTCAAGGGAGTGGGGGACCCATTAGATTGGTCCACCCTTGGACTCTAAATGATAAATGAATTCCTCAGAGACTTCCTGGACCGGCATGGCTGACAATCCTGTTGGAAGCAATGTTCTCTCTAAGCTCCACAGTGTTGTGAGCAAAAATTCTACCTTGTGAATGGGAAGAGCTAGTAGCATTAAAGTTGACTATAGCAGAAATTAGTTTCTTAGAAGATTATTTCCATAACCTTGTAAAAAATCTCAGAATGAATTGTTTTAAACTATATTTAAGCTATATTTTAACAATAATTTAAACATTGTAAGAGAAAACAGAATCAAGTCAAATTTCATTACAAAAAATATTGTCTTCTGTGAGGGTAGACCAGGCCTCCAGGGAACAGGTCTACCCATTCCAGTCCACTGTATTGGTAGACCTGGCCTTGGACCATCGCCCTGCATTAAGCCTTAGAGGACATACTAGCACTTTGGGGGGGGGGGGGGCTCTTGCAGTTTACTTTGGGTTTTTTTTTTAGTGAAATATGACAAATGTACAGGTCAAGTATAACAGAGGTGGAACAATCACTTTCAGAACCCTGCCTAACCTAACAAACAGGAAGTAGCTTAATTGTTATCAACCTGCCCAAACTACTTATTTATTCAAATATTTATACCCCACATTTACTGTGACTCAATGCATCTTACAAATCATACTAAAAAGCATAATAGGGGTGTGCAAAAAAAAATCTATTTTTCCTACTCCATTATAGCCTATGGGGACCATTATAGTCAATGGGCCCCATAGGCAATGGCACCAAATTTGCAGCATAGTTGCTGGTGCCTCTCCTTTAAAAAAACTCCCAAGTTTCAAAAAGATTGGACCAGGGGGTCCAATTCTATGGGCCCCAGAATGAGTTGCCACCATTTAAGGAAGGGGAAAATGCTCCTGAGCTGGAAGCTAAATTGTCTGAGCAGCTAGCTAAAATGTTGTGCACCAGTGCCTCCAGCGCAGCTTAGAGGGAACACTGGTTGAACCCCCCCGTCAGTATAGGGTATATGGAAATGACTTGTGCAGTTTGCTTCCTGGACCTTGATCATATTTTCTCAGGAGCTTGCTGTGACAAGTTTGAAAAACATATAGCAGATAATGTTGGTCATATCCATGTTGACCTGGACTCTGCAAGAGCTATGCAGCAGATTCTGGTCAAGTTTTATTAGATAATATGATAGTGACAAGCTTGATTGAAGAGGTGCAGCCTATCACTACTTCACTCAACAATTGCTCCTCTTGGTTTATGCCAAAAAACTACAGTACTTAATGCATCTATGAAAGAAGGAGTGATGAGGCATAAAGAGGCTATAGTTTATCTGCTATAAGAAAAAAAAAACACTCATTATATCCTGAGGACCCAAAAATTCCTGGCAGATTTCTAATACCTTCTTCCTGAGCAGTGTGCTTAAGTGGGTGGTGGTTGCCCAACTTCAAGCAGTTGGGGGTGAAACTGAATATCTAGACTTATTTCAGTCAGGTTTAGGTCTAGTTTTGGAACAGAACTTAGTCACTCTGATAAACCTTTCCCAGGAAGGGGACAGGCACAGTGTCCTCCCCCCTCCCGCCCCGTTATTTCTGCTACACCTTCCAGGGGATACTATGGTTTCCCTTTGAACCATTTGACTGGGATTGCAAATGGAGGACATTCTTGTATAGGTCCGCCTTTCCAGGCTGCTAGAACTGTTCTCTGTTTGGTGACTGTTGCCTATCATGAAGTATTTTCTTGTCAGTATTAGCTGCTTTCTGGAAATGGTAATATTGATGTGGAAACAACCTGCTAAGTGAAAAGATGATACTATGGCTGGCCCTTCACATTATGGGCCTGGTGATGGGAAGTCATCAGGACTATGATGTTCATATTGCGTGCTGAATTCCTGGTACTCCCAAATATACAAATTCCACTAGTAGAAAACACCATCAAAGATTGCCAAAACAATATATTAAACAATTATAAAGTTGGTAGTTTCACAACAACAACATTAATGCATACTGTAACTATAATAAGGCATAAGATGCAATATTTCCTCCTTTGAAAATAAGACATAAAGTCCATGTAGTCAGTGTAACTTGATAGGAGGAGTCCACATAGTCATACCATTTTCCAAATAGCCTTTGCAAAGACGCCCCGTGGCATCCTTCTTATTTGAGGGGACTGTTTTTCCTTAAACCATACTCTCTGTGATGGTTTTTTCTTTAATTCACACTTTGTGTATATAAACTTGGTAGTTATATGCTGCCACCAGGAATTAAAAATTCCAAATCTCTCTCCTTTGGTAGTTTAACCCAGGGTCTGGGCACTTCAGAGGACTATGTGGCCCTGAGGAAGTACTGTACTGAATTCTGGGATATATTTAAACAGAAATAGATTTATTGAAATAAGAACAAAATAGGTTTCTGGAAAAAGGAACTTGTAAAATATAACTAGCAAGCTTGGTGTCAAACTCAGTCTCTCAGACACTAAAGTTCCACTCTGAAAGGCTAAACCGGCTAAACTCTTTGACTTTTCCACACAACATAAAACATTAGTCTAATCACACAGTTTAGACACAGCTAGTTTCTTTTTCATATAGTCTCTCTCACAAAACTTTTAGAGTTCCACAGACTCTCTTTTAGAGTTTTTCACACTTCACTCTCCAAAGACAGATACACAGAACACTGTCATAAAACACACACACAGTGATTCCTCACAGAACGTCTCCTCCCACACTGAGTCATCAGCCAATCACAGCACACTCATATCCCCCTATCACCCTCCTTGCATTACTGCAGTCAAACTAACATTTAAAGGAACACACACACATCAAAACAAGGAATCATTACACACCCATTCTAGATACTTGGAAGATGCGTTTCCTTTGATTTCTTCAGTTTGCCGGCTGTGTAAGTGGAACCTGATTTCAGCAATTTCAACAGACCACAAAGTTCATAGTGTAAGAAGCTTACAGGAGAACCTATGATTCGCTTCTTACAGAGAACCTGTGATTTGCTTCTTACACTATGGGAGAACCTATGATTCACTTCTTACACTATGGGAGAACCTATGATTCGCTTCTTACACTATGAGGAGAACCTATGATTCGCTTCTTACACTATGAACTTTGTGGTCTTCCAAGTATCTAGAATGGGTGTCTTTGCAAAGGCTGTTTGGAAAATGTTATGACTATGTGGACTCCTCCTATCAAGTAAATGTTTAATATATTGTTTTGGCAATCTTTAATGGTGTTTTCTACTAGTGGAGTTTGTATATTTGGGACTCCCATGACACTAGCCTTTTTCCCTTGTTTGGAATTCCTGGTACTGGCTCTCTGTCTGTTCTGTCAAACAGATTATTTACTATGCAGTTTCATTATTATTATTTATACTAGGAAGAAGGCTTGTTGTGGAAATGGAGACAATGAGCTCTAGAAATAGGCTGTGGGCGAGTGGCCCGGGCTGGAGGAGTCTTTTTAGCATCAGTTTGCCAGGCACGCTCTGAGGCTGGGCGCTCCAAGCGCTCCAAGCGAAGAAGTGGTGCCTTCCAGGACAGTTCATGTTGGCCACAGAGGCCCCCCCTGAAAGTGGCGCGATGCAAAGCGGGAGTGCGGGCGGGTGAGGAAAGGGAAGCAGCAGGTGGGGTGGGGGCAAGAGCTCTGTGCAGGCGTTGCTCCATGCAGGGGTGTGTGTGTGGCTGCGAGACTGTGCTCCAGCAGTGGGTGAGGGACAGACAGGCAGCATGGTCGATGAAAGGGGGCTCCTGGCTTGGCTGCGCTTCCTCCCCCCCCCCCCCCCCCCGTAAGCAGCCTGTTGAAGGCTGGAGCGAAGTTTTGCTTCAAGTAGTGCAGCTTTGCTTTGATCCTAGCAGAAACCTCATCATCCTCTGTCACGGTGCGAGATGAAAGGGAAGGGTGGGACTGAGGCAACGCAGCCACCAATGGGTAGAGGCCCCTGGTGAGCGACACATCAGGCAGCCAAAGGCTGGGGGGGGGGCGTGTGGAACGTTCAGGCAAGAGGGACACGAACACTCAAATATATATTATTTATATAGCACCTTGAATGCACAAGGCACTTTACAAAGTAATATTGAGAAGCTGGGCCGTTACTGAGCGGTGCTTATAAGGTAACAGAGGAAGATGGAAATGAGAGTGATTGGGGAGGGGGCCAATGGAAGAATGTGTATTCAGTTCGTTGACACATACATGATTAAGAGGTGTGGGTAACTCCTGAAATTTTAGATCCCAAAAATCAAGTTGGTCTCTAAGGTGCTACTGGACTCAAATTGAGCAGAACACTTTGCATGCTCCTTTTCAAATATGTTGGTCCAGTAGCAATTTTTTCTGTTTGGTGTGATGGAGGCATTTTTCTTCTTATGAACTGGCCTTCTTTATTTAGCTTTAGTGGCTGATGATTAAAAGAAATAGTTACAGGGCTGACAGATCTCCAAGGGTATGTCTGGACAAGTGTTACTGTCTTGGCTGCCACTCCAGATTAATGTGGCAATTTAAAAAGTATACTTCTTAAAAAGAGAGGCATTTAACCTGCATATTTTATGCCTGGCTGTGTATCTTTCGTGACTTAAGTATTGTCATCAATCATTTATATAAACTCTCAACAATCTTTCTATAAAGAAGCCTGAAATAAAGTGGTATATACATTACACAAAACACAATATGCTCTTTTCAAATAACACCACAGATATGTTTTTTTTAAAGCATGTAATACAAAAGATCTGGAATTAAATTTGAATCTTTGACTCAGTACTTCGTAACTACAGATTCTAATTACACTAATTGAGGATTACAACTCAGTGAGTCAGTAATGTATCTTTAGATTTTACTCGGAGCATTCCTGGTGCTGAAAGGCTTACTCGAGATCCTTCTGTCAGCACAGCATTTTGTGATGTAACCTAACATTAAGAGAAGTGGAATGTTAGCTTTGAATTCCTTCTAGTTTCTGCAACATCTAAAGGCTTGTTAAAATATCGATTTCTTAAAATCCCAACCTTTCTTTCCCAGCATCTTGTGTCTCTAATCATGCTTATTGTTCATATAGCACACTTCCAAATGTTTAAAGTATTTCAAGTACTTTATCTTGATGATCTTTACAACCACCCTGTGAGGTATACAAGAATTACTAGCCCCAAATTGAAGATGGGATGAGAGCATAAAGGCTTACCTAGTGAGTTTGTGACTGAGATGAGATTCTGAAGTGAGAGTTCTTGATGTGTTCATACACAGTCTGTCTGAGCTTTAGGGCTGTGGTTCCCAACCTTTTCTAGTATGAGGACCCCGTTTTCTCATCAAAATACTTCACAAAACCCCCACATGATAGTAATTGTACTATTAGTGTCTGTTGACTGAGAAAATACATAATGACAAAAAGATCGAAATGGCAATCCTTAGTAAGCATATGGATTTGTGGACCTCTTCCAATACTTCATGAACCCACCAGGAGTCTCCAGCCTCTATATTGGGAACCACTGCTTTAGGACATCAGATTCCCAACTGAAAGAGTAAATATTTGGGATGAAATATTTATTACCTCAGCTGTTGAAAGCATGATTATCTATTACACACACATTTTGTGTGTGTGTGTGTAAAAAAGGGTTTCAGTTCTCACATATTAAGGTTTCACTAATTTCCACCAGTTCCTCCCTCAGGAGTTGGGAGAACCCTCACCCCAAGGGATGGTACCACCACAAGAAAGCCCATATGTCTGCACAAAATTAGCCCTACGCACATGCTATAGTGAAATCACATACAACCTGCATCTTGGTTTTTTGTGTGGCCATCGGCTTATAAGAAAGAGCCAACATGTGTTCACTTTACAAATGAAACTGGGACCATTACCTAGATAGATGTAGGGTTCAGGTGTACATGCATTGAATGTAACATGAGAATCACTCAATGCACATATAAAGAAAAATCCAGTAGGTACGAGGATTGTATATGCATACATTGTAACTTGTGAACAGGCCTAGTGTGATGGGAAAACTGGAAGGAATGGAAATAGTGCATAGCTCTTTTCCTACTCATCACTTCCCTGCACCAAATCCCCCACCCAAAGCTGCCTTTTCCTAACAAAAGTGGTAATTTGAGTATGGCATAGTGTTATGCTCTCAGAGAAGGTCAAGTAACTGATGATGTAACTCTGCTTGAATAGCAGGGGAAACTTACTTTCCAGTATGCAAATTAATGAAGGGAAATTGGCAGGTTGTCTCAAGCTGTATTGCATTTAGGGAACCACTACAGCTGCCCTCCTCTAAGTGACAGCTCTTCAAATACTTAAAGAGAGCAATCATGTCCCCCCTCAACCTCATCTTTTCTAGATTAAACATTCCTAGGTCCCTCAGCCTTTCCTTATAAGGCTTGGTCTCCAGGCCCCTGATCACCCTCATTGCTCTCCTCTGCACCCGGTCCATTCTGTCTTCCACTTGTGCAGAATGCTGCAGTCAGGATGTTAACTGGAGTGAGTTGCGGAAACCATATCAATCCAATCTTTGACCCACTAATACTGGCTTCGGATCTGTTTCTGGGCCCAGTTCAGGGTGCTGGTGTTGACCTTTAAATCCCTATATGGCTTGGGACCAGCATACTTGAAGGACTGCCTACTCCAGTACAAACCTACCTGACCACTGTGGTCATCTTCTGAGGCCCTGGTTTGGGTGACCATGCTCATGCGTTCTGAGATTAAGTGGGTAGCAATGTGGGAGCGGGCCTTCTCTGTTGTGGAGCCAAAACCCTGGAACTTTCTCCCCAGAGTGACTTGCCTGTCGCCTTCTGTTGCTGTCTTCTGCCAGCAGGTGAAGACTTTTTAGTTTTGTCTGGCATTCCCCCAGTGATCCCTCCTTCCTGCTCTACGTTTGAACTGTTGTTTTTAGGTACGTATATTTTTTGGTACAGTGTGTGTATTTTGGCTAATTGTTTTAAAGATGTGTTTTTGTTTGGTTTTAATAGTTTTCTTGATAGGTTTTTGTTTGGTTTTAATGGTTTTTAAGATCTGTTTTTATTATGTATGCTAGCCATCTTGTTGGCCCTGATCAGGGCAAGGTGGCGCACAATTTTTCTAAATAAATAAATAAATAATAGATGAAGCTACCTGTCACTGCATCAGACCACTGGTCTGTCAAGGTCAGTATTGCCCACTCTGACTGGCAGTGGCTCTCAAAGTCTCAGGCAGAGGTCTTTCACATCACTTGGCCCTTTAAAACTGGAGATGCCAACGACAGAAACTGAGACAAGTCCACCTGAATGAGACATGTGTATGCAAATATATGTCTGTTGCAATCACACTTTATATTTTAAGCGTTCAGTAAAATATTTTAGGTACATATTTTTGGCACATATTTTAAGTGTAAAGATGCCCTTAAGGCACCAGCTCAGCCACTTCAAAATTGGAAATGGGTATGTATTTGTTTCTGTGACTGACCTCTGCCTCTATGCCTTGTTAATTTGGCCCTCCTGTGGGACAGGATGCTGGAGTAGATGGACCACTGGTCTGATCCAGTAGGTTCTACTTATGTTCTGATGACCCTGGCTCCTCTGTGTGTGTTTCTGTAGTGTACAGAATGGTGAAGAAACCCACACAGATACAAATTCCAGAGATTTTTAATATATGGCTCTTACTGTAGGAGCATTCTAAATGCATGCAAATATCACTTTAAATGAGGTGCATAGGTGTCAGGAAAGCATCCACGTTGGGGGATTGCTATGTGTTTATCTCCACTGTAAAATAAGCATGTTATATAGTCTTCTTGCGATGGAAACATGGAGCTGGAATCCTAGCTGGGAAGGAAGTGGCACAAGTGGGGAGAGTTGCAGGGGGAAGGTGGGTGGGCTAAAGATTTGGTACCAGTCCCATCTGCCTGCCACTTCTCCACCTCCCATCCTGCCTGCCACTTCTGGAAAGTATACCTTGCAGGCATTGCTTTGTAGTGGAGAAGTGGCACCTGGTGTTTGGAAGCTTCTGAACCGCATCTCATGAAGGAGGTCTGACTCACAAAAGTTTATCCTGGATAAGGTTCCACTGGACTCCTGAGCCACTGGACTCCTGAGCCACGTCTTACTTGCTGTTACGTTTGCTGGGCATCATGATTTGTCTGTTTAAGATGCATGTGCTTATATAGTAGTCACAAAGAGCTCCAAGGATCATATCGTGTTGTCCCTAAAGCTTCAAAACATCCACTTGCTCACTGACACACATCCCACCACTCCTTATTCAAAGCTACTGTTCTTCCATTGGTCGTGGATGTTGGAAGTCTTTTGTTCTGTGACAGATCTCTAAGAGCCAGCATAATAACACAGAGAAGTTTGGAATGACATTTGAATATGTTTAGAATTGCAATAAAAGGCTTTTATTAGACAGTCTGACTCATCTTTTTCAAGATATAAAAAATGCTGCACAACTTTCACAACGACACCTGAAGCTGCTGTGAGATCAGAGTTTTACACCTTTATGATGCTTGACCTACAGCTGCAGGATGGGTAAAACCAAAGGCTTTTAATGAGTTCAATTCTTTCCTTTTGGCAGGATCCATTCATTCATCACCTCTTATTTTACATGGCATGACAACCCCTTCAGATCAATCAGTGTCAACCAAGCTATAGGCAGGAATGTGCAAGGTGCCCTCTATAAAAGATGCCTGCACCACATAGGCAAATGTTTAGTAAAACTATCCAGATAGTTCATGCAAGTGAGTCAGGTCTAGACAGAACAGAAGAAGGAAATCTGCCCGAATTACCATTTAGTCTCATTTGAGGGACAAAAGTCTCACTGAAACTACATATGACAATTAGTTAAACATTCTACGCAAAGTAAAGCCCAGTAATTGAGGCTGTCCAGGATGAAGTCTTGTAGATGATTCCTCAACCAAACAAAAAGTGTACTTTACTAGTCAGACATGGGGGTTGAACAGACCCCAAAAACAGTAAATTAAAATCAAAATCTTGGAGGTAGTACTCAACATGATCCAAATAATTGTTTTCCCGATTGACGGTAATAGAAAATAAGAATGTACAAGAATGTAGTGTCGGTCTCACTGTTGCTCCTGTCAATTTCTCCTTCTGTGCAACTGTGGTAAAAATGACCCAGACACCACCAGGCCCTACACTGCAACTGGTTACAAGAAAAGGGGACAGGAAGGACACACCAGAGGCAATTTGCCTCATTAAGGTTGAAAAGCACATGTATTGGAAAAGAACCTCAGAGACCCCGATGCAAATCTCCACTCTGCCCTGAAGCTTGCTGAGTAACTTCAGGCCAGTTACTGTGAGCTTCTTGAAGGAAGGGCAAGATGAAAATGTGGAAGAATGAAAACAAAGTTTAATATCCCCCCTCCTTCTCTGGCTCAGTTTGACTGTCCTGTCCAGGTGAGGCTACTCATCCACCTACCCAATACTGAAGTCCAATGCACCCAAGGAATATCTAATAACTCTTTTAGAGAAGTACAGCTGTACCACAAGTGAGCTGGCTAATGGTTAACATGGTTTTTGAGAATCATACATATCTGATACTTCAGATGTATTTTCCAGATAGGGGTTTTGTCTAGCATGTGAAGGCATATGTACTTAACTAGAATTTTCATGGATTACAATATGTTTCTCCTACAATCTAGGAGAAATTAGTCACTACTAAATCCCATGGAAACGGCAGACATCATAACCAACTCAGTGGTACTCTTCAGTGCTTTATTTCTCTCCGTGCATTAAGTATGTATAGTAACGCCAAATAACCCAAGAATGAGAATGCTGTTCTCATTGTAGACCAGTCTGCAAATAAAGATACTCGAGCCATGATAGATTTGAGCCTTAAATGTTCATCTGATAATTGCGCACATGTGTATGAAACTCCCTATGTGAATTTCTGAAGGGAAATGTAACATCTGAAGAATTCTGTAACAAAAGCAGCAGAATCAGTTGAGTGTCTGCTCTTCCAGCCCCTGTTTTGGCCCTGCTGTGTATGGAATTATTTTAAGTGCAACAGGGAAGAGCAGATTTGGATCACATGCCCTGCTGTTAGGATGATTAGGTATGGGGATTAAACAGGAGACCTCTTACGCAGCTGCTGTATGGTGAGACTTTCTCTGTCTCCTAAATAAAGATAGTGGTAAGATATAATTAGGGTGTTTAGCATTCTATACTGCTTTTCCTACAAAGCTCAAAATGTCTTCCAGTCATAAACATTCCATGTACATAAATAATTAATACATCAGAAACACTGAAAGTTGGAAATAACAAGGAACAAATACTGCCATTTCCATCTCTGAAGCCCCCTCCCCAAGAACTTGTCATTTCCATCTCTGAAGCCCCCTCCCCAATACTAGACACCTACCTCAAGAACTTGTTGGCCTTCCAAGGCAACTGGTTGGCCACAGCATGAAACAGGTTCCTTATGTTCTTATTGCTAAACCCAGGGGAACCCACTGAAGTTGATGGGCGATAGAATCAGGATGGACAAAGATAAGTACGTCTTTATTTAATGAGTAATTACATTTTGGAATTCACTGCTAGTGTGTGTAGTAGTGGCCTGCAGCAAAAATGGTTTTAAAAGGGAGCTAGATTCATGGATAGGTCCATCAATGGCTACTAGCCATGGTAACTAAAGAGAACCTCCACATTCAGAGACAATAAACCTCTGAATACCAGGAGGCAACACTGGGTGTCCTTGGTTGGGAGTGGGGTCATGGCTTAATGGTAGAGTATCTGTTTTACATGTAGAAGGTCCCAGCTTCAATCCCCAGCATCTCCAGGTAAAAGGGTCTGGTAGTAGGTGTATGAGCCTGGGTGACTCCCATCTTTGCTGTATGCTGGTGCTTAGCTGTCTTGAGTCTCATAAGAGAACATGGATTGCCTGCTACCAAGAGAAACATACTTTCTCTCTCATGCCTGTTAGCACTTAACTTCAAAGCCTGGGTTGCTTCTTCCCCCACTGGAAGCTAGGTGCAAGTTGACCTGGCTTATCCAAGTGTTTGGGAATCATTATTTGACTCGTAGCCAGCATTCAGGGTATAAGATGCATAGTTTTAGTCATGACTGTGGTCTGAAGGTCTAGCTAAGTTTTGCTGCGCATTTGTGTGCTGGAGGTCAGCTGATAGAAGCTTAGCCTGCACCTTTGGTAACTTTGGTGTGTTATTAAAGATCTCCTTGTAAGTATTTTTATTTTTTATTTATTGTTTGTATTTGTATCCTGCCCATCCTGCGAGCGGGCTCAGTGCGGGTCACATCATCTTCAATAATACAGTAAAGTTTAAAACACAGTAAAACATTTACATTATAAACATTTAAAATCTGTAGTTATAGCTGCTGGTGAATATTCCAACCCATTCATACTGATGGATATGGCTGGTTGCTGGTAGATGGATAGCCAGTAGGTAGAAGATAGCAACCTCGGGGAGGCCATGTGTGGATGCCCGCTGCCTCAACCAAAAGCCTGACGGAACAGCTCCGTCTTGCAGGCCCTGCAGAACTAAGATCTCGCAGGGTCCTGATCTCGATGGGGAGCATGTTTTACCAGGTGGGGGCCAGGGCAGAGAAAACCCTGGCCCTGGTCGAGGCTAGACAGACATCTTTTGAGCCAGGGACCACCAGGAGATGTTGATTACTAGAGTGTAAAGCTCTTTGGGGCATATATGTATTATTCCTTTGGGAACTTCTGAGAACCTATGGAGGCTCTATAACAGTAGGTGATGCAAAACTGGCCATGGCAGGCCAGTTACAGAAATTTTTGGATGACACTTCCACCTTAGATCCCTTCCAGTCCAGTTTTCGCCTGGGACATGGGACGACCTCCGGAGGCATGGACGACCTCCGGAGGCACCTGGACTGAGGTGGATTGGCAGTGCTGTTATTGTTGGACCTGTCAGCAGCGTTCAACATGGTCAACCATCAGCTATTGATCCACCACCTCACCGACTCTGCAGTTTGTTGGCAGCATTCAACATGGTTGGCCATCAGCTACTGATCCACCACCTCACTGACTCTGCAATTCAGGGGCTTACCTTGCAATGGCTTGCATCCTTTCTTCAGGGTTGGGGACAAAGGGTGGCACTAGGGGAATGGCTGTCCTGAAGGCATCCACTGATCTGTGGAGTGCCTCAAGGGTCGGTACTTTCCCCGATGCTGTTCAACATCTGTATGTGCCTCCTTGCCCAGAGGCATGGGCTGGGATGTCACCAATATGTGGATGACACCCAGCTCTATCTGTTGTTGGGTGGCCATTCTGACTCTACACCAGAAGATCTGGACCGGGCATTACAAGCCATGTCTGGCTTAGACTGAGTCGATTGAAACTGAATCCGATGAAGATGGAGGTCCTGTGCCTGAGCCGGGGTGGCCGGGGGGTAGAGATCCCACTCCTGATGGGGCATAGTTGGTGCCAGTGCCAGAGGTTAGGAGCTTGGGAGTGCTCTTGGATGCCTCCTTAACAATGGAGGCCCAGGTAGCAGCCACTGCCAAGTCAGCCTTTTATCATCTCTGGCTGATCAGGCAGTTGGTTTCCTTCCTCGAACACAACGACTTGGCAACAGTGATCCATGCGATGGTCACCTCGAGATTGGACTACTGTAATGCTCTCTACATGGGGCTGCCCTTGTCCCAAATCCAGAAGCTGCAGCTAGTGCAAAATGCTTCTGTCAGGCTGTTGATGGGTCTCCGTACGCAGGAGCACATCCAGCCTGTGCTAAAAGCATTGAACTGGCTGCCAATAGCATACCAGATTTGTTTCAAGGTGCTGGTCTTGACCTTTAAAGCCCTTTATGGTCAGGGTCTGCCTAAGGGGGACTGCCTTTCCCCATACATCCCTCAGAGAGCACTGCGTTCAGGGGCCCAAAACCAGCTGGCCCTCCCAGGCCCCAAGGATGGCAGACTGGCGATAACCAGGGCCAAGGCCTTCTCAGTGGTGGCTCCGCACTGGTGGAATGAGCTCCCAGAGGAGATCAGGGCCCTGCAGGACCTCCTACAGTTCTGCAGGGCCTGTAAAACAGAGCTCTTCCACCAGGCTTTCGATTAGGAGTTGCACCAAACACCTGAGAAGTGACCCTGTGCCCTGGCCTACAACTTACAGCCTGTGCTCACTGCATACATAATTGGATCAACTGAGCTAGTATGAAAGTGTCATCATGACTGCCACCTAAGTAGTACTGTTAATCTTGAAACTTCTGCTCTCGCACTTTACTTGAATATTGCTCCAGCACTTTAGGATAATTAATATTTAATTATTATGGTGTTTTTATGAATGATTTTTAACCACATTTATATATGTACTTTTATGTAAGCCGCCCTGAGCCTGCCTTGACGGGGAGGGCAGGGTATAAATTGAATGAATGAATGAATGAATGAATAAAAGACCTCCCTCCAACTGAGAGCCACCACCAGTCAGAGTAGGAACCAGTGGTATGACTCAGTATAAGCTTCATATATGTTTGTTGTTTGTTGGGGCTCTAGGGCAAGATTCCAGACTAGACGTGCAATGTAGGCTGATTCAGTAGGGGTATTTTTGTATACCATGGGGGTAACATCAGAAGTCCAAGTACACTGCAAGAGGAGCTCTTCGGTAGCTCTGTCCCATCTCAACACTGCTGCAGTTTCCAGGAGGAATGAAATGGTGGAGAGGAGCAGCACTCCTCATTTCTAATCATTCACTTTTATCAGAGTATGAACTTTACTCCATATTCTTGTATTTGGTCCCAAATCTATGCAAGCTCCAAATCTGAAACATTCACTTTTCCATCTGAAAACATGAATATTTTGTAACCTTCAATTTGCCCTTTACAGAGACCATGTCGCTGGGTTCTTGGTTCAGGTGGAATGAGCCTTCGAGACGAATGTCCCAAAGGAGCCCCACAGAAATGGTGATAGAAACCCTTATGATGGAGCTGGGCTGGCAAATTAAGGAAGCTGAGAAACAGCAGCGGGACAGAGAGAATGAGTACCGCAAGATAAAGACAGGTGTGGACTATAGCTGGCTGATTAGCTACCAGAAGCACAACTATGATATCAGTCCAGGGGAGCGTCTGCAACTGGAGGACTTGTGTTCCAAAATCCACCCCTCCTACTGTGGTCCTGTTATTATCAGGTATGGTGAAGTCTTTGGTGATCAAGAACTTCTCTGTGTTTGCCATGAAAATTCAGGACTGTGACAAGAGAATTCCTTTGCGGGTGGCCTGGGATTTGATGACAGTGAATAATTCTTGTTCCTCAATATAACTTTTTTGCAAAATGAGGGAAATACTCAATGTTTCATAGTGGTGTGTATCTGAGTATATGTGATACTGATGAAACTTACTTTTGTACCCTGTTGCATATTCAGTTCACATACTTTTTTTATATTTAATTTTTTTTAATTGAAGTTAGGTAAGTTATACATCCAAAGTTAGTCAATAAGCAAACTTCACTTTTTTTTTGTATCTGTACAATTGATTAAGTATCTAAGAGAGAAACCAAGATCTAGAAGTTGACTGTTATATGGTTCCAAAGGGGGCCCCAGGCCCGTAGCCAGGATTTTGTGGCTTGTGGGGCAATTTTTTTTTCTGGTGGGGCTGAAGTTCTCAGTGCAGAAAGAAAAGCCATTTAGCCAATAGAAAGCTGTTACCAGGATAGATCTCTAAATTGCAAGCTGTCAACCACTTTAGATGACAGTTCCCAGCTGCTGCAAGTTGCCAGCCTAAGCAACAACTCTGATAGAAAGCTGGGAGGTGGGGGTGATGACTTCTATAGTCAAGAAAAACTTTCTTAAAGGAGACCAGTTTCTTGACACAGAGTTAGAGGTCACCAACTTCAACCCCCTTGCTTTGTGTGGGAATTAATCAACTACAGCACCCCACTCTGCTTAAAGGAGCAAAAAAAGGTTTAAGGATGATTGAAAAAAGCATTTACAGGAGAAATTCTTGTGGGGCTGTGCCTTTAAGAAAGGGGGCCCACTATGGCTGTGGTCACACATGCCAGTTGAAGTGGAGGGGAAGCGAGGCTATTTCCTCCAGAGGAATTTGACACGTGGTTGTGAGATCACACTTCTCTTTGTAGCAGTGGGCGCAGCTCATCACTGTGTGATCAGACGCAACTGCTGGTGAGTTGGGTTTTTTTTGGCCGTTTTGTTTCCCATGCAGATAAATGAGGAATCGCACCTCTGCACTAAGGGCCCCTTATGGAGTATGCGATGATGTGCATACAGCGAAGAGGGGGAAGAAAAATGGCACCGAGCTGGGATGGCATGATCAGACCATCCTGATGGCATGAGAGTGTGCTTGTGCTATCACACATGGGTGCCAGAGGTGGCACTCAGAGCCCTCTCTGTGGGCACGCGTGCCATCGCCCCAGCCTGGCCCAGACCATCATTAAAGTGTCGAATTCTCTGCCAAATAATTTTAAGTAAGTGAAAGAATTTGGGATTGCTTTCCTTACTTTGTTTGGATCATCTTAAGTTAATGTATGAGTTGTTTTTTCTAAAGTAAAACCTCAGTATTCAGGTTAAATTGCCGTGTTGGCACTTTGCGATAAATAAGTGGGTTTTGAGTGAATAGGGTTGCCAGGCCCCGCAACCTCACTGGCGGGGAGGCTCCGACGGGTCCGGGAGCCGGCTCCGGATGCGCGCGTGCGTGCCACCAGCACGTCAACGGAAGTGACGTGCAACGTCGATCACGTTGGGGGCGTGGCCCAGATCGTCGGGGGAAAACCATATGGTTTCCCCCGACGATCTGGGCCACGCTCCCAACGTGAGTGGCGTGGCTGCGTCACCTCTGGTGACACAGCTTTGGGGGGCAGAGTTCCCCCTGGGCCCTGATTCCGCCACGGCGGAAATCGAGCCTCCAAAGCAGGGTTTTCCCCGCCCCCACTTGGCAGTCCTAGCAGCAGAGCAGCATGGATTGTCGACGACTGCGGGACACTTCCCAGATGTTGCTGTCTGATTGCTCTCTTTAGATCCGTCAGGTATTTGCAACTATGTTGTACCTAAAGGCATATGTGATCGCAGCCCAAGGCTACAGGCCTGGGGGGACCTGCAAGGACTTGCAGGGGGGGGGATCTCATTTCCCCTTCCTGCAATATTTCCTTTTTTCCTTCCTTGAAAGCCCCCAGAACCTGTCCTTTTCCTGCTTGCTTCTCTCCTTACCAACTACCAGCTAACCTACCTTTATCTGTCCCCCCCCCCTTCAGCTTTCCCTGGGAAAATTCTGTGTGTGCTGTGCTGGGCCCAGTTTCACAGTGGGGAACTGTAAAGTACTGGGTCCAGACGCATAGATAGTGAAATCAGCTCATTACTTTATTAAGGCAGAAGAAACTGGAATGCTCAAGCCAGGCCGGAGGCCTGCTTAAGTGTCCGTTCTGTGCCACACCCACACACCCATACACACCCGTGATTGGTTTATTTACATAGTGCCCATTCCCATAGGTTTACACTAGGATCCGAGTTGCCCGATAGGCCCGTTCTCAGATCCGTTCTGTCTATTGTTGGAGTGAGCAAAGCTCGGCTGGTTCACATGGCTGCGTGCGAACCCAACCGCATGCGCAGCTGTAGTTAGTACACAACAGGAACTCTCATGGGCTTGCAGGGGGCACCTCATTTTCCTCTGTATCCCCTTCCTCACACTATTTCCTTTTCCCCTCCTCCCAGAAACACCCATAGCCTCCCCTTTCCCTGTTTCTTTTTCTCCTTCCCAGTTCTCACCTACCCACCCCCCAACCTTTTTTCTGTTCCCCAATCTCCATTTTCAGGTTTTAGTGCAAACAAGGGGCTTTTCTCAGGTTTGTAGAAATATCTTTTTTGTCTGTTCATGGCTCCAGTCTGGGTTTACGTATCCACAGATTTTGCCATGTTGAGAATTGGATACATTGATTATTAATAGGAGATCAGAAAATCAGTTTAAAATTAACCTGAGAGAGTTCATCCTATCTTTGGCATGTTCAACAAAATTGCTCTGCATTTCTGAAGAAGTTGTTCTTTGGAACTGCATTGACTGATTTTGTTTTTAGAATGCTAGAATCAGTTTAATTTACTGGACTTCTTCAGAATCTTCACCCTGAGTATTGTGGAGTGCTTAGAACTTCCATCTACTTCTGTGAAATTTTAGCACCATTCATGATTTAGCCCCCACTACTAGAGTACTCTCCTTCTGTTGCCCCACTACCCCCCTCTTCTGGCAACTCAGTGTTTAGACGGTTCCTGAGTTCAGTCTTGCCTAAATGTCATATGATTGCAAGGAGAGCTAGAAAAAAAATCATCTGATATTTTCACCTTTGTTAATTTTGTAAAAAGTAGCCTCTTTCTGTAATACTTCTTGAGAATGTATGAGGAAAGAGGATGTATATTGCTAGTACAGATGTTTTGAAAAGAAAGTATCATGCAGATATATTGAAAGTTTTGAAGCACTGAGCCCAGCATGGATACAGATACAAAAGCAAAGCTAGATAGTGGCTGGGCTCTCCAAACAACTAATTCTATTCCTCTCCCTTGACCCAAGAATATTTATTATTCTTGAAAGCATGATTGATTCTTGATGAAATCTCAGAAACCAGATGGGGGAAGCTTGGTAGAGTTTCCAGTGGTGGCTTCAGTAGCTTGTTTAGGTAGGTACTTCTGCCTTTGACTAGAAGAACTGGAATAACTAATGCAAAATAAGCATCTTTCCTGGAGAGAAGGAAAAGGGCATTATGTACTCCACTCCTTTAATACCAAGGCTGAGCGTAGAAGTAAGGCACTACCATCTGAAATTATCCCATCCCAAATTACGAAGAATTATCTAACATTATGTTCATGAGAATGTAGCTTTAGTGTCTGTGAGTTACTAGTAGAGTCTTTCTGGGAGTATCATGCAAAAGTACATAGGAAAACTTTCAGTGTTGGATGGCTTTTATACAAAAGTTTGTGGCTATCACATAAGAACATAAGAGGAGCCCTGCTGGATCAGACTGGTGATCCATCTGGTTCAGCATCCTATCACACACAGTAGCCAGCCACTTCCTCTGAAGGGCCAATAACAGGGCAGAAAGGCTGAGACCTTCCCCTGAAGTTTGCTCTTGGCACTGGTACTCAAAGGTTTACTGCATCTGAATGTGAAGGTTCCCTGTAGTCACAAGAGCTAGTAGCCCTATCCTTCATGAATTCCCCTTTTAAAGCCATCCAGTCCTGTAGCCAGTACTACATCCTCCAGCAGCAATTCCACATTTTAATCACTCATTGTGTAAAGAAGTATTTTCTTTTGTTCATCCTGAATCTACTGCCCATCAACTTCATTAGATGCCCTCAAGTTCTAGTATTTGGGTGGCAGGAGAAAAAGTTCTGTCTACTCTCTGTAGTCCATGCGTACTTTTATAAACTTCTGTTATGTCTCTCCCTTCCCCCCAGTCATTTCTTCTCTAAACTGAAAAGCACCAGACTCTTCGACCTTTCCTCATAGGAAAAAATGCTGACCTCTTAATCATCTTAAACTTCTGTACTCCTCCCCCCCCCCAGCTCTGCAATGTCCTTTTTGAGATATGGTGACCAAAACTTCACAAAATATGCCAAATGAGGCCGCACCATAGAGTTATATAGGGGCATTATAATATTGGCTGTTTTATTTTCTATTGCTTTTCTAATAATCCCCAACAAGAGTTTGCCTTTTTCATAGAGCTGGCACACTGGGTAGACACTTTCATTGAGCTATCTACTATGACCCCAAGGCCTCTTTCTCTCTCAGTCTCAGCAAGTTTAGACTCTATTAGCATATAGTTGAAGTTGAGATTTTGTTTTTATTCCAGTGTGTACTCCATTTGGGAATTGCCCTCCCGATGCAACTGCCGAAATATTTTTATCAACTGACAGTCCCAAAACTAAGAAGAGCTTTTACTTTGGCGAGACTGAACGTTCTTCCTTCAGTGGTTTTGGAGGGCCGATAGAATAGAATATCCTTATACTAATAGCCAAGTTGCCCCCTCCGTGCGGATACTTAAATTAGCACGGAGGGGGCAGCTGTGGGGGCCAGGGGAGGTTTGTGCACACGTGGGCCAGTCCCCACGTGTGCACAAAAATAAAAAAAGTTAAAAAAAAATTCGGGGGGATGTTCAAATCCCCCCGAAAGTGCAAGAGCATCTCCTGTGCGTGCGCAGGAGATGCTCTGCTAACGCTGCCGCCGGGTGGGTGGGGAGGGAGGGGGGGCGGCCGGGC
>NW_015177011.1:1722382-1769186 GCF_001447785.1 Gekko japonicus
GAGGCCAGGTCTACCACTGTTGTAGGAAGGTGTGGGTAGACCTGGACTTCGGAGGCCAGGTCTACCACTGTAGTGGGAAGGGGTGAGTAGACCTGGACTCCGGAGGCCAGGTCTGCCAATATAGTGGGAAGGGGTGGGTAGACCTGGCCTCTGGAGGGGGGGCGCTCCAGGGCAGGGGGGTAATTGAGCCAGGGGGTGGACGGGGGTGGAGGAGATGGGAGAACCGGCAGGATAGGGGGGGAACTTACCTCCTCCTGCTGCTTCCTCCTCTTCCTCATAGTTGTGGAGTTCCCCCTCTCCCGCGAGTATCGCGGGTCCCCCCCTTGTCATATTCTAATAGAACATGCAGATGCTCATATGATACAATCGAAACCATTGAACATATGATTATGGAGTGTCCTAGATTCAATGAGTTGAGGGCTAATTGAGTCACCCCTTTACTTAAAGATATGGAACTGCTAAATGTGCAGGCCCAGGTGTTGTGGCTACTATTGGATACAAATGATCATGTCACCCTCTCAGTGGCAAAATTCATAGGTGCAATAATCAAATATAAGAGAAATAATACTGAGTAAAGTCTTTTAAAATATCTTTTGGTTCTGATTTCTGCTTAGGGTGATAGCCGTATGAGCAGTACTAGATAGATTATTCCAGTGTGCATCACCTTCCACTCACCAACACTGAACATCGTTTGCCACTTCCAATTCGTGGAGTTCCTCCCAGAGCATTTCACAGTCGGCCTTGGTTTTCACCACCCTGAATAATTTTGTGTAATCTGCAAACTTGGCCGCTACTGTGCTCACCCCCATTCCAGATAATTTATGAACAAGTTAGATAACACCGGCCCCGGTAACAATGTTTGTGGGATCCAACTGCTTACTCTCCCCCATTGAGAGAGAGCTGTCCACTTGTTCCCACTTTCTGCCATTTAACCAACACTTAAAAAATGATCATTTCCTTATTAAAAAATTCTGGATGGCAAAATGTAAACTGGCTTAATAGTTCTTTACTATCTCTGGGCTGAAGCTGTTACATTATAAAAAAGAATCATCCTCCATTTCCTTCTTAAGGGGAGTCCAAATTTGTTGTAAGATGTGAGTTAAAGCACAAATCATAGTGCCTTCCCCTTCACCCTAACACTGTAAACTAGGTGACTTTTATCTTTCCTCAGATTCCGACAACTCATTGCTGAATACGAACCAGAAGCACCGGAGGTATCTCGGCTATTCCGTTCTGCTCTACATGATGTTCTTGAGAGGATGAAAGAGGAAGAAGAGGCGAAGAAGCTTGCTAGCCAGTGGAACACAAAACACAAAACCAGCCTTTCCCTCACAACTTTCAAAACCCGTTCCAGGATTTCCCCATTCAGCAGTGATATCAAGACCATTTCAGAAGATGTTGAGAGAGGCACTGATCCAACCAGGAGAGTATGGAGCATGCCAGAGTTCAGGAGCACCAGGGATTACTGACTTCATTTACTTGTAACAATAAGATTTTAGAGACAGACCTTTGTATTTATTTATTTATTCCCCCCCCCCGTGTGTGTGTCTCATTTTTGTCTTCTGTCCAATTGACCCTTTTTGCCCTTTTCTGTGGATGAATTCGCATGGACACTTAGGGGGCTTCTTTTAATCCATGCATCTGGAGTTTTGTTGTGCTGTCAATGAATATGTGCATGGTGAATCATTCATATGGATTGGCCTCACAAGTACTGATTGACAGCTTTGTGTGCGATGGTGTGGGTAAAAAATTCCATACAGCTCATTCTTGTGATTTTGTTTTCCAAAGATCGAAAGAGAAGTTCAGAAAAGTTGTTATGAGAATCAGCCCCATGTGTCTGTTTATCCTTTTTATGGATGCCTCCCTATCTTACTGTGTCCATAGTAACTGGAGCTGATGCACATTTTTAGATCACTCACCACAGCAGTCCCTGCCAGAAACTAATGAGCATATCCAGAGGCCCACAAATACAGTTGTGGAGTGGGGACCCAGTAGAGAAATCTTCTAGTAAATCCCCCTACAATGAGTAACCTTTTTATAAAGCCAGGACAGGCAATGTGTGCCACTTTCCAAGCAGTGCCAGTCTGTATCTTCCGCTGAAATATTATCACTATCGCTATTAGGGGCTGGAGTAGAGGGACTATCCCACACATTCCAGCCACTGGTTGTCCTCTGTAAAACTGCCTTTCTGGACAGCACATACAAAAGAGACATGCTTACTTTGCCTTTGTGGAGCAAGAAGTGTAAAAGTGAATCTCACTGGTTATTAGGGACAGTGATTGGCTACTGTGGCCAGTCAAAATCTGTGTACCTCTCAGCATACCATTTGTCAGTTGAAGGCTATTTCTAATTTATTTGTTTTGATTCTTCCCTTTGTGAAACCAACAATTACATGATCCTAACCTGATACGCCCTTGCTTTTAATCAGCATTTTGCCTGTGTTGAATGTCTCCTGGTGAAGATGAATCCCATATGTAGTTCTGTTGAACATGAGGCTGTGCTATGGACATCTTCAAAGGGCCCTCTCTGCCTTGTTTCTGGCTCTAGGTGAGAGGGAGAAGGAGCAACGTACCAGTTCTATGGTACAGCTCTAAGGCAGCTGTACTTACATCCCTTGCTTTGAGATAAATGGAAACTTCCTGGTGCACTCTGCTTTTCTTCTCTTCTAGAAGAAATATATTTCTGTTGCTGAACAGCACTGATACTCATGGAAGCTGTCCAGTTTTGTGTATTCATGGTACACAAAATGCAACTCTAGTTAGAATAGATTTCTGAACATGACCTCATTTTAATCCAGTTTCGCTTACTGAAAAGAAAACCTTACGTAAAGCCAGGGCTTTAAATGAGATTTATTAGCAGCAGCTTTGCATTGCCTGCATTTGCACACATAGGATAGGGTGTGATCTAGGCCAGAGTTAAGTACCATTGATATCAATAGAAGAGATGTTGTAAGTTCTATTTAAGTCTTCACTGAAATCAATGGTACTTCAAAAGGACATAACTGTGGTTGAATCTGATTTCAGACACTTGCACAGAATACTGTGAACACATTTGTAATCTTCAGGAATGGTTTATGCAGCCAAGACTGGGCATCAACTCTTGTTGACTTTTGATCTGCAGGTGACTCCTGAAGGTGAATGGGGCACCCAGGGTTGAAGTGCTTCAGGTAATAATAATGTGTACGGTCAAGTCAGCCAACTCAAGGCAACCTCAGAGTCATGGAGTTTTCAAGGGAAGAGATGAGCAGAGGTGACTTGCCATTGCTTTCCTCTGTGTAGCAACCCCTGGCTTCCTTGGTGGTCCCCCATCCAAGTACTAACCATGGCTGCCCCTGCTCAGCTGCCAAGCTCTGATGAGGGAGGGCTAGTCTGGGCTATTAGGTTGCTGCTTAAATTTCTCCTGGAATGATTTTACTAGATTTAGGTTTTAAATCTACAAGCAACGCAGGACAGTGTGGATGCACTGATGTTTTTAACCCAATCTTGACAGACAAAAGGGTTTCTCTCAAAACATTGTGCAGGAACACCAGCAAACTGCATTAATTAGAAAAAACAAAAAAAACAAAACAAAACCCCAACTCAGGGCTTCCATGTGTTACATCCCACTTGACAAAGACCATTTAAACTCAGGTTCAGAGAAAGAAATCAAAATGTTGACAATCATACAGTTGCTATGCCATTTTCTATGCCTCTGAATACTTATTTAAGGCATTTGTATACAACTTTTCCTAAGCTCAGTGTTTTACATAAAGAGACTTGTGCAAATAAAATTAGGAGCTGAGGGTGGCCTCCTGGCTTAGGGATCTCCTCTCTTACCTATTCCCATCAGGCCACAGAAGTGGACACTGAGAAGGTCAGAGGGGTGCTTCCCTAGCCTGAATTTCTCAGGCTATTAATGGCCTATCCTTGATAGGGCACTTTTTAAAAGGTGATGTTCTTGGGGTAGAACTGGCTTCTTTGTTGTCTTGTGTTTGTGACCCCCTTGTGTTTAGAGCATGAAAACATGAAAAGCCATTTTCTAACCAGTCACATGACCACTTTTGTACCTCTATGTGAAGTGTATTGCATTAAACTCTGAAATACATTCGTTAATTTTGGTCATCCTTTGGCCTTTTTATTGATTTACACTGCTCTGTCTGTTAGAACCTTCAATATTGCTTCTGATATGGTCATATTTTATTAAAACTCTGAGCACTAATTAAAACAAGGGATGTTTCCTAACACATAATCCATCTTATTGAACCAGAGAATATAGATATGCTAAGTATATCTATGTAGTGGAAGAATAAGAGTCCAGTGGCACCTTAAAGATTAAGACCAATTTCCCACAAGCTGCTGCTCCGCCCTTGCTCTTCCTTTCCCCCAATCGTATGTGTCAATTTCCCACTACCTGCTGCACAGCCACATTTTGACCCGCAGCTTCACCCGATTTCCCCCGTATCTTTTTGACCCTCAAAAAACAGGATCAAAAAGACACGGGGGAAATTGGGTGAAGCTGCGGGTCAAAATGCGGCCGCGCAGCAAGTAGTAGGAAATTGACACATACGATCGGGGGGAAAGGAAGAGCGAGGGCGGCTTGTGGGAAATCAGTCTAACAAAATTTGTGGTAGGGTATGAGCTTTTGGGAGTCACTGCTCTCTTCTTCAGACAGATTAACATGGCTATCCATCTTTATCTATCTAAGCAGATGTAGTAACACCATCTTGGAAGATCAACAATTTTGTATTTAAATGCCATAGTATGGCTAGTGTGTCTGGCTAGGATCTGGCAGACCCAGGTTCAAATCTCCACTCCATTTTGCTCAACTTCCCTCATTACAACCCTTGTCAAACAGGACTTCTCTCTCTGTAGGTCCCATAAATCTCCAGCAATGGGGTTTTTTTTGTGATCAAAGGTGAGTACCTCCCTACTTCCTTCTGCACCAGTGGAAAAACTGGCTGGATCCAGCTGTTCTCCAGGGAGCCTTTCTACAACTTAAGTGGCTCTTCCATTGGAGTTATGAGCCACTTAAATTGGAAGAAAGCTCTTTAGGCTGAAGAAAGACTTCATACCACTCAATGGAGTGGAAGGATCCACCCTTGTGTTTGTATAAATCCACTGTGGGCCTTGTCATAGGGAAAGGGCTACATAAATTATACTATACACCACATAGAAAAGCAAGGTTAGATATACTTTAAATGCTCTGATCACTTAAACTCTGAAGACAGGACATTGAGGCATGAAGGGGTAGAAGCGAATACAGCTTTGCAGGCCAGGTAACCATCTCCCCTAATATATTTGAACTAGGTGTGGACAGATGGAAATTAGAAATTTGAAGGACTGAAGCAAGCTACTTGATGTGGTTATCAATAAATTTTCCCCTTTGTATAACAGGAATTATTGCCTTTATAATATTTCCATGTAGTTCCATATAGGTGGTAGCTTTAAGTACTGCTGGTTCTCAACACTGGATGCATTTCTCCAGGCTAAGTGTAGAGCATGAACCAAATTTGGCAGGTAGTACAAAACAGGCTGGGGATTGGGAGGTTTTTTGTCATCTTCTGGGCATGGAGCAGGGGTCACTAGGGGTGTGGGGGGGAGGTATTTGTGAATTTCCTGCACTGTGCAGGGGGTTGGACTAGATGACCCTGGAGATCCCTTCCAACTCTATGATTCTATGAAAAGGAGACCATATAAATTGGCACATCAAGCTATGCATGTCACTGAGGTATAAAGCTTGTGACTTACTCTGACACACACCTCCCTCTGAAAAAGGCAGCATCCACTTACATTAAAAAAACCCCAAATGTATCAGTCAACAAATTCTGTCATGAAGGGCATTTGTTATCACCAGCAATTCTGAACAAAGTAGTTCCAAGTCAATTGCAGTCCTCTACCACTCTGTTGTAATAACTTTAATTGCTGCCATTGTTGGACCAATACATTCTTGCAAGGCTAGGTTCTTAGATTAAATAAGTGCACATGCAAGAAATTGTGTTTTAAAAGTCACATCGTAAATTTCTGTATCAGCAATTTAATGAGGCCTACAGATGATTTTTAATAAGCTTGGTTTTAAGTATTTCCTATGCATAAATGTAATCTGTGTCTAGACTGCATAGCAGTGATGAACAATAACTATGCCAGTGACAGTCTTTATTCATTTGGAATCTATATGACAAATAATTGTGTGCAGTAGAAAGCACTTGGCATTGTAGCATATTCTATGTTTGGCAATTGCAACATCTTTTGTCAGCAACCCACCCCCCCTTCTGATAGCATAATATCAAAGGAGGCAGAGCTTGCTGGTGAAATGGACAGCTGACATACCACTTAGACCCAGGAGAACGCTGAAGAAAAGGAGACTATGATGAGTGGCCAGGAATCCTGGAGGTTTTTTGTCATCTTCTGGGTGTGGAACAGCGGTCACTGCAGGTATGGTGAATTTCCATAGTATTTGTGAATTTCCTGTATTGTGCAGGAATAAGGGTCATCTGACTAGATGACCCTCGAGGTCCATTCCTACTCTATTATTCTGTGATTCTATGACCACCTTATTCCACAGAAGACAATGATACCCTCATGACAGAAAGTAGGTCCAGTTTCCATTTTGTGACATCAGTTGTGGGGTAGCCTGGCCTACAGAGAACCTGGCCAAATAAGCAAGGAAGAAAAGTTGGGGGTTCATCAAAACTATACTTGGGTAGGAATAATATTCATCTGAGTTAGAAAATATGGAAGATAGAGCAGATAAGTGAGCTCACTTCTAAAGGAAGTTCTATTTATAAAAGATTTTCATAATTTCTCTTCGAGTGGATGCTCAGAGGTAAACATAGTATGCAAAATGGCCCAGCTTCAGTCTCTGGCATCTTCAGTAGCAGGTGATGGAAGATTTTTACCTGCAAAACCACTCCCACTCATAATATATAATACTGAGGTAGCTGGACCAGAGGCTTAACTTGATAAAAAGGCAGCTTCAGCTGTCAAGGAAAAAAAAGTACACTTTTTATTGCACCTATTCAAATGCCATCCCCAATATATTTACAGGTAGACGGTGCCCTCTTCTGTTAAACTTCAACTGTTTCACCAAATGAAAGTAGTGAAAACCTACAATACATTTTAAAATGTTGTACTGTATCTTGCCCTGACCTGGATGGTAGGGCTAGCCTGATCTCATCAGACCTCAGAAGCTAAACAGGTTAGGCCCTGCTTAATATTTGGATGGGAGACCACCGAAGAAACCCAAAGTCACTACACATTTTCTTTATTTCTAGACATGCCCCCCCCACCATGTTCACCCCCCCCAAAAGCAGCCGCCTGCCTTCCCTCCCTCCCTCCAGTTGCTTGCGGGCTGGGTAAGAGCCCTGGATGGGACGGTTCAGGCCCCCGGGCCTTATGTTTGACACCCCAGCCCTATGGGGTCACCATTAAGTCCACTGTGACTTGACAGCACTATCCACCACCACGCATGTCTCATGAAGCCTGTTTGGAATTAGGAAGCAGACATAATTTGGGGGTAGGTCCTATAGGTAGTACTCAGCTTCAAACTAAGTAGTACTCTGATATTTATATACTTCAGGTCTTTGCGACTGCAACAAGGCAAGACAACCAGAAACTAAGAGGAGGGGGAAGATGTGACATTGCATATTTTATTCACTGAATGTCAGGGAAAGGAAACACCATGCCTGCTGTTCTGGGTGGCAACCCAGTAATGAACATCACCATTTAATTCCACCCTGGCTTCCATACAATCTCAGGCACACTTGAACTTTGCCCTCAGGTTAACTGTACGTAGTGTAGTGAGACTTTTGAAAATAATAGTGATGTTACGATTTTGACTGAATTCAGAAGCAATGGATTTTATTTGTATTTTCTTCTAAAATAGAAGATTGTACACTGTGAGGTCATGTTACATCCCCAGTCCTCTGCTCAAGTCTGTTTGATATACAGTGCAACTTTGCTGAATTTGAAGGCGCACTGGGATTTTTGTAGTATGCAGCTATACAGATAGCGCTATTTAAGAGAGACCAGACCACAGACTATGACAATCAGACCAGAAAGCAATCACAGTTGTCAATACAACAACCATCCCTCTACATTTTCACATAATAATTATGTCATCTCAAAATATTATATCCAAAATCCTAGCACCTAGATAATAATCAGCCACAAGTTTGATACCAACTATGAAAGGAACACACATTACACTGAAAAACAATGATTTCAGAAGTATTGTATTAATGTCTCTAGAGGAAACATGAGATAGAAAGATGCTTTGCTGATTACAACAAATATACTTAATACTAAAATATCTATACACAGATAGGCTTCTTTTTAAACAGCTTATTTTCAAGCACTCAGCTTTAACATGAAAAATGACAAAGGACAACTGATGGTAAAGTTGTATATGCTGTCTGGGATATACACAGCATGCCAAAATACAACAATGTCATCTCTCTTTAGAGAATTTTCAATATCATACAATTTTTAAGCAGTCACCAGAGAGAATTTTGTATGAGGGGCCCCTCAGAAGTGGCAATATGGTTCTTGACGAATTGTCAAATTCTTTACTTTGCCTGTTGTGAACCGAGGTACCAATTATCTTCCCAGCAAGACAGTTTCCGCTTGTCACACATTGGGTTCTTCCAGCTCTCACTCTGAGCTTGTATTTGGTGCTTTGGGAAGCAGGATCACCAAATGAGTTGAAAGACTTACTGGTCCTTGCTTAGTAGCATATTCACTACAAAGCAGAGTTCAAGAAATCAAGGAGTTCAGCACGGTTTCGGTCACGCTACAAATCAGAAAGCCAGTCATTAAAAAACACACCTTAAAGAATGTCATACACTTTTCTTCCCCCCAAAACCAGCTCAAAGCATTCATAATCCAGTTTGCAGCTGGGTTCTACATTCAGAGAGCCCCAGCAATTTCAAGACTTACTTTCTGCAGATTATATGAATTCATGCCTGTACAACTGGGATGTTAGATCTTTGTGTGATGTGTATGAACTTGCATGATACTCAAGAGATTAAGGCTGCAGTCCTGTGCACACTTAACCTCAAATCCTATTGAATTCACAAAGACTTCTGAGCAGACACCCACAGAACCAGACTGTACCACAGCTGTTTTAAACATGGACTGTTTAAAGTTCCATTGAAAAAGTGGAATTTATAGATGGTGTAGACTGAGAATTGCAACCAACGTCTTGCAACATTTTAGTATTATGACTGAAAATTTAGAACAAAAAACTGTATGTTGAAGTCTCTGAAGGTGGCTTTGAGGATACAAGAGGCATTTTTACAGAGCTACAGGACATTATGAGAAAACTAAGGTCCTAATTCAGTTTTAGTTAAGGACAACTAGCCATACCTAACTACTGGTGGTCCGGATCACCATGCTATGAAAAGACACATCCAGCCAGTTCTCTCTCTCTCTCTCTCTCACACACACACACGCGCGAAGCGGCCTTATACTGAATCAGACTACTAGTCCATCAGGGGCAGTACTGTCTACACAGACTGGCAGCGGCTCTCCAGGGTCTCAGGCTGAGGTTTTCACATCACCCAGTACACGATCCTTTTAACTGGAGATGCCAAAGATTGAATCTGGGATCTACCGCATGCTAAATAGATGCTCTACCACTGAGCCATGGCCCCTCCCCAAATTTGATGGGGCTCAGATGAGCATTGTGATATGGATGGAACTGTGCCTTTACATTACAATCTGCGCAGAACTGCATCACGGCACACAAGCAAAACTGGATTATTAGTTACTGCATTCGGCACAGTATTTTAGAATCCTAAACCAATTTATTATCTTTAACACAGGAACCACAACATCTACACATCAATAAATGCAGATACCTACTTCCAGGGAACATAGTGACCTGACAAGGAAAGGTTCAAGTCCTTTCTTGCTGTGGGGCAAACAATGCCAGGGAAGGAGGAGATTTACTTCTCCCATCCTTACCTCTCTCCCACGGGGGAGACCCAACTGACAGGTGGGGGGGGGATATTTCCACTCGGGTTCTGGAAATATCAAGGGCAGCTGAGACAAGGAGGGCTTTTGGCCAATAAGGTCAGCTGACCCCAACCGATCCTTGTCCCTTTTCCTGTTACTTTTTTTTTTTTTTTTTTACAAAAATCAATCTGGATTCAGCAATCTTTGCACTATTTTGGGCTCCTGGAACTGCGAGCATAATTGGAAAGACTGGCAGACTACCAGCAGTGTTTGAAGTCAGCTTCCAATATATATAGTGATAAGAGGGACCTCCTTCGAAAACTTATGGCTTTTGGAGCAAGGTTTCTGATAAACTTTGATCTTTAAGTACAGCTACTCTGCAAGAGGTTTATGTAATCATTTTCAAAGAACTTTATTTTGGCTGAACTGCACTTGGCTGCTTTCGAAGAAAATCTCAGCTTCAATAATACAGCAAAAATACTAAGTGAAGCTCTTTTTAAAAATTATCTACTCTGCAGAATACATAATTGGTTATTTTCATTTTTTACTTTTACTCTTTCTTATCTTTTTAATTTTTTTTCTATTTTTGATGAAAGACGTTTGTTTGAAGCGTTTAGTGTCTCAGCTGTGATGTGACACAGCAAGGGTTAAAAAACCTCCGTTTCACCAGAGTCTGCTCATTGTAAAAACAAGATTTATTTATTTTCCTCTGTTATATATTTCCTTACTTGGACACCTTCTTTGAAATCCTCCAGAATGAAAAACAAGAAAACATTGATTCCCCCCCCCCCGAAGACCTTAGATGAATCAGTGTACTGGGAAACTAAGCTAAGACGTGGCTGGTTTCCCCCCCTTCTACTTCATTGTTGTTCCTCCTCTCTTTTTCCCTCCTCTTTCTGCCATCTAATTTATCACTTTTCTCCCCTGCTTTACTAAATTTTAGTTTTAATAGGAAAAAATTGTTCGGTTGGTGATAGATTGAGGTTTGTGACGAGGGATGGGCATGAACTGGGAAAATTGAGGTTTGCGGGGTCTCACAAACTGGGATGAACCCCCTGGTTCACAAACCGGTTTGAGGTTCATGGTTCCTGATGTAGTGCACTTGCAAAAGCCTTTTAAAGGATTCCCTTTAAATGGCTTTTGCAAGCTGCATTGCCACTGTGACTCGCAAGTGAACTGAGAAGGGATTTAAATGCATTTTCACTTGCGAGCTTGGAGGCAGGGAGGGGAGCAAAACAGATATGTTAAATGGGTGACAGCCATTTAAACCTAACAGCTGATGGGCGGACCCACTGAGCTGTAAGGTTTAAATGGCTGGCAGCCATTAAATTGGTCAGTTTTGCTCCCCCCCCTTCATGGCTTGCAAAAACCATTTAAGGGTCTCTTTAAATGCCTTCTCCAAGCTCCGCCACCGGCATGAGTGTGTCTGCTCACACAACCCCCCTGGCAGGTTTGTGGGGCTCGTGAGTGCAGGACAGGCATGAACTAAGGTTTGTGAACCATGAACTGGGTTTGGTTCATGACAAACTTTTGTTCGTAATTTGGCTTGTGCCCATCCCTATTTGTGACTTAATGATTAGAAGATATGCTACCTTTCTCATTCATACTATATTAATTCAGAACACTCATTACTTGCTACATTTAGCTCTTTTTTATAAGAACCAGAGATAATCCCATTTTTGTTGTAATAGACATATACTTTAGTTATTTAATTATTGATTATTGTGCATTTAATATATGCATAGAAAACAGTATATGGAAATAATATATGGAAAGTGTGTACAATATTTTTTAAAAAGGAAGGAGAATGGCAACAGGAACACGTCAAAGAGAAAATGAAAAAAGGAATAGAGATGAACAGATGAAGACCAGAGAATTGAAGAAATGGTTGGAAAATGACTACAAACATTGGTGCACCACACGCAACAATATGAAGAAAAAACTCAAAAGACCAGTCAAGATTCAGAGAAAAGAACCTTAAAGAATATTTAGTGTATTCAGAGAAATATTAAAGAATCTGAGGAAAGAAACCAGAAGAACATTCAAGAAGTGCGTCAAGCGGTATCAGATGGACTATCAGAAATTTAAAATTACAAGAACAAATAGAAGGAATTATAAAAATCAAAGAGAATCAAAAAGATAATGACACATATTTAGAAAGGCGGGATCTTTGGATCTAGAAGGCAGAACAAAGAACTAAAATCATGGAAACTCAATTCAGATTTAATAATCTGTGTTTTAGAGGAATTCCAGAGAATTTTGGGAAGTCAAATTTGGAAAAAAGTTTCATGATTTACTTCTGAATTATTTGAAGATAGAAGGCTTCCGTGACACTGACCAGATTTTAGAGTGAATTCCAGATCTGCATTCAAGAATAAGCTACCTTGAGATATACTGGTTCAATTCACCTACAAGAAAATACAAGACACAATACTAAAGAACCAAAGGGAATCACCACTCAAGGTTGTGGGAAAAGAAGTGCAGATCTTTCAGGATTTACCAACAAGTGTATTAAAGAAAAGGAAAGACTTTGACTTTTTGAGACAGATTGGAAAATACCATCTGCAATAGAGGTATACTTACGAAAAGGAAGAAAAATAATCACAACAGAGGAACAAGTGAAGCAATTGGCCGAAGAACTGCAAGTGGAAGACTTATATAGAGGAACAGAAGGAGAATCATCAAGTAACTCAAAGCAATTTGCTAGCAGCTAAAAGCAAAGTTCACAGATCAAAAACTCGAAAGAAGAAACAAGCACAGAAAAGGATAAATTGGGCATGGCAACATCAGGGCAAAATGGATAAATTAAAAAATAGTATCAATAAATATCAATGGACTGAATTCTTCAAAATGCACGAAAATCTTCAGCTGACATATTATGCATACAAGAAACTCATATAAAGAAAAAATACAAACATAGGCAAAGCATATCTTACTTCAGAACAAAACAAAAAACGTGGAATAGCCATTTACATAACCCACAATCTCCATTATAAATAATAGCCAAATGGTGGTGGCACTTCTCTAGAACATTCCACATGCTCCAGTCAGTTTGCTCTCTGATCTGTCATTCAGAGGGTCTCCCTATCCACTGGTTGCTTTGCCTGAGTCCTGCCTCTAACATTCTAAACATTTTGCTAATCCTCTCCCCCCCATAGCCAGTCAGAACACAGAGGTTATTTGCATATGCAGCCTCATTGGCCTCTGCCTCGGAACACAGAGGTCGTTTGCATATGTGACTTGATTGGCTTTTGCCTGTAACATTCTAAACAGTTTTGCTCTTCTGAGGTAAAATGTGTCCAATCTCCAGGTGAGGGCTGGAGATCACTCAGAATTCCAACTGCTTTCCAGATGGCAGAGGTCAGTTCCCCTGGAGAAAATGGTGGGCTCTGTATCCTTATATGCTGCTGAGGTGGCCCCCGTATGACAGCCAATGTGACGTAGCAGTCAGGGCTTCAGAGCACGGGAGAGGCTGCAGGTGTGTGGGGGGGTGGAAAGCTGAAGAGTGAAGGGGAAATAAAGGTAGGTTGATGATTGGCTGGGAAGGAGATCGGGTTGCCAGCTCCAGGTGGGAAATTCCTGGAAATATGAGCGATGGAGCCTGGAGAGGGTGAGGTTTCAGGAGGCGTGGGACCTCGGACAGGTACAAAGCCATAGACTCCACCCTCCAAACCAACTATTCCCTTCTGGGGAACCATCATTGCCAATCTCCAGGTGAGGGCTGAAGATCACTCAAAATTACAACGGTTCTTTAGGTAGCGGAGATCAGTTCCTCTGGAGAAAATGGTGGATTCAGTGTCATTATACCCTGCTGAGGTTGCCACAGCAAATTGTCACTGAGTGTCCAAGGTCGGGGCACCCGCCCAGAGCCTCTTTCTAGAGGCCGTTGTATTTATTTCCACAACGGGCCTTTTTCCTAGTTAGAAATATTAGATGAATTAAGAGACTCAGATGGAAGATACTTAATTTAAAAAATGAGATTCCTGGAAGGCAAAATATGCATGATAACAACAAATGAGGATAAAGTTAATTTTTTTGAGAATTTTCCCCAAACTATGCCAGACTTCCAAGATGAGGAAATAATTATTCTTGGAGATATGAACAGAGTTTTAAAGCCCAAAAAAAGACAGACCAAGGAATAGTAAAGGTGGAAAATTACTTTAAAATGTATTTCAATACATGGGAATGATGAAATTAGAAGATTCCTGGAGGACCAAACATCCAGAGACTTTACTTTCCTTTTCAGACAGACATCAAACATATTCAAGAATAGACATGTGCTGAATATCAAAAAGTTTGACAATGTATTTAGAAAACGTAGAGATTCAACCAAAGATATTTGTAGATCACAGTCCCACAGAAGTAGCCTTGCAAAGGAAAAGAGAATCAAGAAAAAGGTGGCGATTAAATGATACCCTTTTACTACAAGAAGATGTAGTAAAAAAGTGTAAAAAAGATTTGGGAGGTTGTTTTTTTTTTAGTAAACAACACAGAAGGAATATCTTCAGCTACAATTTGGGAAGCAAGTAAAGCTTTTATCAGAGGAATTCTACTAACAGCTCCTACTAAAAATGTGAGAAAGATTAGAAAAAACTAAGATAGTAACAAAAAAAATTCAGAGATTGGAACAAGAACATAAAAACAACAATAATAAAAACACTAGCAGAGTTTAAACAATTAAAAACCAATTATATATATTAAAAGTAGAAGAGGTACAGAAAAAAATTAAAATTTCTAAAATGAAGATATTTTGAACATGCATATAAATCTGGCTTATTGTTTCTGGAAGGAAAGAGGAAAAAAGAGTAACAACAGGTATATAGAAAGGAGATGAAATTACATATACAGAAAAAGAAATACATGAACAATTTATCAGTGCGCTCTCAGAATTATACAAACAGAAGTTTGTTTTAGAAGAATAATGAGAAAATATTTAAAAGACATCCCAATAGCAAAGTTTATGTCAGAACATAGAAAAATACTGAATCAAACAATAACAATACAAGAATCTCTCAAGCAGTGTTCCCTCTAAGCTGAGTTAGTGTGAGCTAGCTCACAGTTTTTTAGCCTCCAGCTCACACATTTTTGTCTCAGCTCAGGAAGGATGGCTTCAGAGCAAACTAATTTATGCAGTAGCCAAATCGTTCGCTCACAACTTTAATGCCAGTAGCCCACAAAGTAGAATTTTTGCTCACAAGACTCCACAGCTTAGAGGGAACATTGCTCTCAAGCAATAAAGAACATAAAGAAGGATAAAGAACCAGGACTGGATAGGTTGACAGCAACATATTACACAATCTTGAAGAAATATAAATAATACCGTTACAAAAAATTATGAATGAGATAAAGGGAAAAACAATAATACCCCTGATGTGGCAAGAGGCGTACATAATGAGGGTAGTGATGCATAGCTACCACAGTTTTATAGACCTATTTCTCTGCTGAATGTAGACTACAATCTTTTTGCCACAATAATGGCAGAAAGATTAAGAAAATGCATACTGACTTTAATACACTACGATCAAACAGGTTTGGTGTCAAAGAGGAACATGAAAGATAATAAACAATTTATAATAGATGCAGTTGAATGTGTGTACAAGAAGAGAAAGAAAGCAGAGTTTCTATTTCTAGATGCAGAGAAAGAGTGACAATTTAATATGTTTTGTCTTCCTGAATGTTTCACAAAATATGGGCTGTGGTCCTACATTCTGGATGCTTGGAATGTACTCAAACCAACAAGCAAAGATTTTAATTAATGGGAAACTAACAGAAGCAATTTCAATTGAAAAAGGAACATGTCAGGGATGTAAGAACATAAGAACATAAGAGATGCCAATGTTGGATCAGGCCAAAGGCCCATCCAGTCCAACACTCTGTATCACACAGTGGCCAGAAATACCAGTGCCATCAGGAGGTCCACCAGTGGGGCCAGGACATTAGAAGACCCCCCCAAGCACCAAGAAGACAGAGCATCACTTGCCCCAGAGTCCCTATCTATACCTTGTGGCTAATAGCCACTGATGGACCTCTGCTCCATATGCTTATCTAATTCCCTTTTGAAGCCGTCCATGCTTGTAGCCGCCACCACTTCCTGTGGCAGTGAATTCCAAGTGTTAATCACTCTTTGGGTGAAGAAGTACTTCCTTTTATCCGTTCTAACCCGACCACTCAGCAATTTCATGGAGTGCCCACGAGTTCTTGTATTGTGAGAAAGGGAGAAAAGTACCTCCTTTATCCCCTTTATTATTTATACTAGCAATAGAGATTTTAGCTATGACAATTAGACAAAAACAGAATTAAGAGAATAAAAATGGATGATGTAGAGTTCAAAATGAAAAGTTACGCAGATAACATGTTTCTAACAGTCTTGAATTCTCAGAAATGGTTGCAATATATTGAAGAATTTGGATCCCTATCAAGCTATAAAATTAGTAGAAAAAATGTTAATGAATTTTTTAAAACAACAACAACAACAAGAGATTATAAAGAACACAAAGTGCTCAACAGCCACCGATCCTATTAAATATTTGGGAATAACTGTGGTTAAGCAAAACTGTAATAGCTTAAAAAACAACTACCAGAAAACTTGGAAATCGATACAAGCACATTAAGATGGAAAAAACTAAAAATCTCATGGCTAGGAAAAAACAACTTTTAAAAAACAACTACCAGAAAACTTGGAAATCGATACAAGCACATTAAGATGGAAAAAACTAAAAATCTCATGGCTAGGAAGAATCTCTGCAATCAAAATAAATGTGTTGCCAAAACTAAACTTTTTGTTCCAAATGTTTCTCATATACATAGAAGAAAGAATATTGGAAGAGTGGCAAAGACAGATAAATGAATTTATATGGAATGGCAACACCCCCCCCCCCCCAAGAATAAGCTTCAAAATATAACAAGATGAGAAAAACAGAGGAGGATTAGCAGTTCCAAATATAAAATTATATTACCAAGCAGAAAGTCCGATCTGGATTGTGGACTGAATTAAAAACCCAAGACAAAGAATAGTAAAATTAAAACCAGCAGATCTTGAGGAAGGCCCACACTTTTTTTTAAGGATTAAGAAATTGACTAAAAAGATTATAATACAAAAAAGAAGTCACGTAATCAGAGAATGACTTTTGAGAATATGGTTTACACGCTGGAATTTACTGAGCCCCTCAAACTCTTTGCTTATGTCCCCAATAGAAGCTCATTATGATAAGAACACAAGAAATAAAAATGATTTTTTTAACAGATGGCATGATGATAAACACTCAGGAAAATCAAGTCTTGGCAAGATATTGAAATGGCTGATATATTATCAATTAGTCTCAAGACTAAAGGAGGTCATGAGTACTGAAGGCGGAGCAGTTGATTATAAAACAAAAAGAGCATTTACTATGATGGATACATAAGATTTTACTCCAGCTAGAAATGGAAGGTGAACAAGTGAAAAAATGTATGATTAAGTGGATGCAAAACCTTAAAGAACAGATATTTATGCAAATATGGGAACGACTATGGGGAAAAGATATCAAATTTACAGTCAGCCAGACACTAAGAGAAAATTGGTACAAAATGTTTTCCAGATGGTATATAACGCTAAAGGACATTCAGAAAGCATATAAAAACTACAATGGAAAATCCTGGAAATGTCAAGACATAGATGGAATCTTCTTTCATATGCGGTGCATTTGCAAAAAAGTAAAAAGATATTGGAAAGAAATACATTGAAAAATGTAGAACATATAAAGTTTAAATTTCCAATGGAATCCAAAGGTGTTCTGCTTAACAAATTACCAAAAACTTTAGAAGAAGAGATATTCAAATACATGGTGAAAGCAGCTAGAACTATTTATACAGCAAAATGGAAACTAGAAGTCTGTACACGTTTAGATGACTGGGAAAATAAACTTGCTGAATACGCATTAATGGCAAAATTAACTACCTATTTGAGAAACAGGTCTATTACAAAATCTGAGGAGAGATGGAGTGTGTATTATGTGTATTAGGCTAGCAGGAGACAAACTTAAAGTGAGAAAATATCATATACAAATGTACAGTAATGAAATAGAAGCAAAATTAAAATCTGCTCCAAATGTATACAATACAATACAAATGGGTTCTTGATATGAGATATATAATAGACTTTCTTTTACACACTACTTATCTATTTAAGGTTCTAATGAATATGTAGAAGTGGCAAAAATGTTATACTGAATATGCAGTAATGACGAAACTAGTGTTGCAGACAAAACTGATTAGTTAAGAAGTTTGAAACCTTAAACTATTGTCTTTTATAGATAATACCTTATAATGAAGGGGATGAAAGGGAAAATATTCTCTATCCTATACATTTTGTACTACATTACTGACTTTGACAAATGCTATTATGTTATGTAACCCTACTTTTTATTTCTCTTTTCTGCACCCCCACTATTTTCCTCAATTAAACAAAACAAACAAACAAACATATAAATAAACACATCACTTTTGGTCAGTTACAAAACCTTTTAGAAACATTACCTCTTTATCCTTTTTACTCTTCTTTATTTTCATCTTAATTTTCTTTCCTGTGATCATACTGTAGTTTTGATTCTTCTTTTTATCTTTTAAGAACTAGAATAATAATGAGTGCATATCTTTGTAAATAACTAATATTAATAATTAATTTGTTTTCAAGAATGCATCTGGCCTAGTTATACTGCAGCTGTGTCTGCAAACTGCTTAGAACAACAAATAAGCCCCATGGCACCATAATGCAGAGATATGTGGGGTAGAACCATGTTGACTGTGTGGGTGTACGGGCAAAAAAGTGGGCAGCAGTGGGGGTTGACAACTGGGTACATGCTTGCTTGGCTTCAGCAGTTCTGCAGCACCAAGAGCCGTTCAGTGGGCTCCTATCAAGAACTCTGGCAATATTTTCTAAAATGAGACAATAGCATTTTGAACACGAAAGGAATATTCATGTCCAGTTACATTAGCCATTTAATTTTTTTCTTTTTTGAAATTTGCTTTGAGAGAGGAAGCTATCATAATGTTTTTATAGAGTAGTATTTAAAAATCTTCCTTCCTTTTGTCAGGCTGTTTCCATGGAAACAGTATTTCTATTGCTAACTTAAATCAGTTTAGTTGCTGGTTTTCTGTTCTTTTTGACTCAAGTTTCATTCTTTGTGCATTCACCCATGCTGGGGTCTTCTATACATTGACAACCCAATCTCAAACTATATTTGGAAAACGTAATGGTCAATTTCATAATGCCCTTGGGTTTAGACTGGAGTAACTCTGCGTATTTTGCACCGGTATACAAATTAGTGGAGGATAGGTCTATCAACAGCTATTAGTCACAATGACTAGATGGAACCTTTGATCTCCGTGCCCTGCTTGCAGGGTACTTTGGCACCAGCTGCAGACAGTGATGTTCTGGAGTTTTACCCTGAAAGGACTCATAGATTCTTGCAACCTTCAGTCCCATTAAGCACTCAAGAGTTTTCAGTGCCAGTGACTATACCAGTAAATATCAGTCTGGTCAAAGTCATTTTGAAAACATAAACTGATTCTGCAAGAGAGTTTCTCCCTCTTGAAGTTCACTCTGTGTGATTATATAATCACACAATCTATAGTGAGATGTCCCCCTATATAAAATGAATGTCAGGTGAGAATCCAGTCATAGCCTCTGAAAAAGTAGATCTAGTCCACAAAAGCTTATGCTGGAATACATTTGCATTAGTCTTTGGCAGGCCACGAGACTCCTGGTTTTTTTGAGAAAACAAATCATCCCTCACCTCTTTAGCCCAATATGTATTTCATTTCATGAACACTTTAGAAGGACTAGTCTAGTTCTGTGAAGGAAGAGGACTGAAAGCATCGCTACCCGTTCCAATTCGGACCCACCTTAGAAAGCTGTACTGGTCCTGATTTTTCTTTCTTTTTTTTCTTTTCCTTCTTTTTCTTCAACTTATCTTTTTTCCTCTTCTAAAAACATATTAAAAGATAAAAATATCAGTAACATTTTCTTACAAAGATTACTTATATCCTTCCTTTCTATATTAAGATAAATACTCAAAGCAGCTTAGGAATAACTTTAAAAGCCACACAAAATCAATATAAGCAAATAACGTGGCAAAGGGGGTTCAATGTGGCCAAGTGCGAAGTGATGAACATTGGGGCCAAAAATCCTAACTATAAATACACGTTGATGGGGTCCAAACTGGCAGAGACTGACCAAGAGAGAGATCTTGTTGTAGTAGATAACTCACTGAAAATGTCAAGACAGTGTGCAACTGCAATAAAAAAGGCCTACACAATGCTGGGGTTTATTAGGAAGGGAAATGAAAACAAATCAGCCAGTATCATAATGCCCCTGTATAAACCGATGTTGCGACCTCATTTAGAATACTGTGTGCAATTCTGGTCACCACACCTATGAAAGGATATTATAGCATTGGAAAATATTTAAAAAAATACGATAAATAAGACCAGTGTGATAATACAAATCCCATTCCAGTACAATAATTACAACAAAAGTTACCTAAGAAACTACACAACTACTCTTATATTTTCTAAAAGCCTTCTTTAAAAATAAAGTAAAAATAAAATAAAGAAAAGACTGGATGACATAATTTCCTTTTCTTGAAGAAACTGTATGATCGGGAACCAGACCGCTTGAAAGTTTTTATAATAAGCATCTAAGTTCTGCAGTCCCGAGGATTGGTCTAATTTTCCCAAACCAAAATGAGTCCATATACCATTGTAAGGTAAAGGTAAAGGTTCCCTTGCTTGAAAGCCAGTCGAATCCGACTAGGGTTGTGGTGCTCATCTCCGTTTCAAAGCCGAAGAGCCAGCGCTGTCCGAAGACGTTTCCGTGGTCATGTGGCCAGCATGACTAAACACCAAGGTGCACGGAACGCTATTACCTTCCCACTGAAGTGGTACCTATGTATCTACTTGCAATTTCTTGCTTTCGAACTGCTAGGTTGGCAGGAGCTGGAACTAGAGACGGGAGCTCACTCCGTCATGCGGCAACTCAGGTCTCAAACTGCTGAACTACCGACCTTCCACAGCCTGCAGTTCAGCGTCTTAACCACTTGAGCCACCGCAGCTCCATATACCATTGTACCAGTCCATTAAAGACGGACCTGTTGCTTTTCTCCATTTCCTTGCTATTTCTATCTTAGCAATCGACAACAGAGTTGCTATCATGGTTTGTTTAGATTTATCTAAGTGACTCAGTTGGCCTATTTCCCATAAATAAATAAATATGATATTTAAAGTTTTTAATTTAGCTAACAGAATTATTGGGCCTATAAATTCAGATTTTCTTAACCTTTAGGTTCTTAATTGAATGAATAATGAGTCATTCATTTCCAGCTCAGGTCATAAGCAAATCAGCAGTTCTCACATGACATTGTAGCTCACACCAGTCATGAGGGGAAGTCTGAAGAGAAACTATCCCATGTGAAGTTGTCATATGTCTACAACCAGAGTGAAATTGCTAAGAGGAAGTTGGTCAGGACATCACAGTAACTGTCTTGCTTGAGTGCATCTCATATTGTGCCTTAATCCTTGAATAAAGAGACTAAAATAACCCTATCAGATTCATGGTATGTAGTAAAATGCATATACAACAGCCTTTCATTTACAAACAATACAGTTGATATATACATGAACTATCACTTGATTCCTATAGTAAATTTAGTTTTACCTTTTTGTTATGTTTTTCCTTTTTTCTCTTCTTTGATTTTGATTTTGGAGAATCTAAATACAAAGTTTTGAAAAAAACACATATGGTAGGGGGTTCGCAATAGTTTACAAAGGCCAAGATTCACAGTAATATTCAAGGAAGAGCCACGTTAGTATTTTACAACAAACACGCACACCTATATAAGTATCTCAAATGCTAACAGGTTTACAGTGGACCAGAAATCAATTACTGCTGTGTCAACAGTCATTATGCTTACCTTGTATACATTTGAGCTTCACAAAGAAGCTCCACAATTTTACCATTATTTCTCCTTTTATACTATGTCCGCACACCCACACCTACACACACACATATCTATATCTGTCAACCAGGGATAAACTTCAGGCACTTGACAGTACTCGTACAAGGACATGTTTTTGTGTAGTAGTGGTGGTGAATGTACATCCCCACCCCCAAACACAAGGCCATAATGTAAATTGTGCAGTATACATTCCGTGCCCAGTTCCCACAACCTCTCTGCTTCTTTTTAAAGGAGATATTTTCTAAACCAGATCATGACATACATGGGCCTCTGTGCAAGTGCTTATGTTACATTATGTGCATGACTGGGGAATGGGGGAAGTTGGGCTACACACTAGGTGCTTTGTCACCTGAGTTAAGAGCCAGGCCCAGGCACAAATCTCTCTGTAAAACCATAAAAACTAATCACAGCCTTTCTATTATTTACAGGAATGATTATTCTGTGATTAAAGATAATTGGTATATCAAATCAGGAAGATATGGAGACTCCAGCTTCAATACAAAAGGCAGCTGTGATAGCGAGATACTCATAAACAAAAAATTCCAGTGCACAGCATATATCTATAGATACAAATAAACAACTGGGACATACATATTTAGCTCAATTCAGCTGTTCCTTAAGCATGCAAGAACTCCATGCGCTCACTGAAAATCTTGCACAAGACAAAGCTCCAGGGCTCATTTCAACATCAGGCCAGCTCCATCCAAGCAGCTGTACTGTACATGTGGAACATCTTGAAACACCAAATAGGACAAGCGCACAACTTCCTAGCAATCCAGGTTACTGTTTATAATTGGTTTGGCAGTTGTCTGTATTTGCTGAATGACTGACAGCGTAATACAAAAAAAGATTAGCTCAGTACAGCACAATCTTACCTCTACTACTAGAACTGCTTCTGCTATGTGAATCAGAGGACCTTGAAGAACTTGAAGAGGAAGATGTGGACGAACTGGATGATGTGGTAGAGGAAATGGATGACGACCTACTTCTACTGCGTTTCCGTTTCCTTTTCTCTCTCTCTTGAAGAATGAATAAAGTAAGGGATGAAGGATTAGGATTTTAGTTATGTTTTTAGTTTCAAATGTTTATTTAAAAACAATTTATTGCAATTTTTATGCTGGTTAACTACCTCGCAGAAGGTATTAATAAGATAAATGTTAAATGAATAAATATGTAATAATTTTTGCAGTTTCTTCTTTGGTACTCTGCTGCTGCAATTCCAAACAATCAAACCAATTTATGTGACAATTTGTTACATGCTGCAAACAATGCAAATTGACATTTCAATTATTAGAGAATGAGATCGCTTGTGAGCATTCCCAACATAAATTGTGGCTCAAAAAAAATTATTACAATGATCAGAGAATTAGATTGCCTGGGAGCACTTTCAACATAGATTGTGGCTCAAATGCTCTCAAAAATATTCACTCCATTGGAACGTGTATTTTAAGCATTTAGAAGTATCTAAATCCAACGAAGTCGGAGGTCTTGTGCCTGAGTCAGAGTGGCTCGGGGGCAGGGATCCCACTACCGACCTTCGATGGGGCGCCATTGGCGCCAGCGCCGAGGGTCAGGAGTCTGGGAGTGCTCCTGGATGCCACCTTAACAATGGAGGCCCAGATAGCAGCCACTGCCAAGGCAGCCTTTTACCATCTACAGCTGATTAGGCAGTTGGTTCCCTTCCTTGAATGCAATGACCTGGCAACAGTGATCCACGCTATGGTCACCTCGAGATAGGACTACTGCAACGCTCTCTACATGGAGCTGCCCTTGTCCCAAATCCAGAAGCTGCAGCTAGTGCAAAATGCAGCAGCCAGGCTGCTGATGGGCCTCTCTATTCGAGAGCACATCTGGCCTGTGCTGAGGGAGCTGCACTGGCTTAGAATACCATACCAGATTTGCTTCAAGGTGCTGGTTTTGACCTTTAAAGCCCTGTATGGCCGGGGGCCTGCCTACCTGAGGGACTACCTTTCCCCACACGTTCCCCAGAAAGCACTGAGGTCGGGGAATCAAAATCGCCTGACTGTCCCTGGCCCCAAGGATGCCAGACTGGCTATCACCAGATCTAGGGCCTTCTCAGTGGCGGCTCCATACTGGTGGAACGAGCTCCCGGAGGACATCAGGGCCCTGCGTGACCTTCTACAGTTCCGCAGGACCTGTAAAACCAAGCTCTTCCACCAGGCTTTCGATTAGGAGCCGCCACTGAACGAGCTACTGAACATCTATTACTGGCACTTTCTTTGGGATACCGGCCTAGTCATACGGGGCCAACTATAAAATCTGCACTTTGTTTGTATTTAATCTGCACTTTATATTTTATTATTAGAATTTTATCTGTTTTTATTGTAAATTATTATTGCACGCCACCTTGAGCCTGCTTGTCAGGCAAGGTGGGATAGAAATCAAATTAAATAAATAAATAAATAAATATCTAGAAGACTTGTTCACCCACACAAATTAACTTACAAAATGTCCATATAATGAGCATAAGCCTAATTAGAACCAAACCATAAAACTGCAGTATGCTCTCTAGAACCTACTTACCACAAAATCAGTTATTAATCTTACCTCTGACTTTTGTTTTCTCTTGTGAGGTAGCACATAGTGTTCCACATTTCTCTTCATGCCTGTCATCCATATCTATTAAACACACAGAGAATATCACCATTATCAAAAACATTTTTCTTGAAAGATGAGGAAACTATCCAACCCCAAGACTTTTCAAGTACCGGAAGCTGAAATAAAAGTCTAATCTACACATGATACAAGAATTGCGTTCAGATAGCAACACTGACAGGCATGTGTAACTAGTTCATAAATATAAGGTTATGTAATTTTGTAGCTATAGAATGATTTCAGATGCAATTTCAATAGCAGTAAATATATCACAGCTCTTCATTCTAACAAGTCAATCTATGCAGTTCCTAGCCCAACTCTAGCCCCTAACTTAGTTTTTATCTGTGTGCAATTTGGCTAAGTAATAACCTACCTAGAAAGGAAGTACATGTTATCATAGATTTTAAGAAATGAAAGTATGTCCCCTAAATCTTGAAACTCTCCCCTACATAAACAAAAACTAAAAGCCAAAGTAGTCACTGCAAAGATTGAGTACCACATTAGATATCTATAAATCTCTCATTTTACCTTATGGGACAGCTGAAAGTCTTCTCTTAGAAATACCATACAAGTATACACATTAAATATTCGTACTGTATATTATACCTTTTAAATTCTGGGTAGCTTTATGGTCAAGTCAGCTACCCCTTAACACATCTGAATCACTACTTCAGAATTCATATAAACGACCAAACTACAGTGAAATGAGCCACCCCTAAAGCTTGCAACTAAACCAGGATGCACAGATATGTGCCATGAAACAGTTGCCGGTATTCACTATTTGTATCAGGACAATTAAAAGGAAGTCCCACCACCTGTCCCTTGCATGCTTAAAGCTACCTACTGCAATCTTCGCAATGGGGGCAAAGTGGAGCAGCTATTTTGGATTAACATGCCTTTTGTACCAGACTCCTGAATGGACAGCACAACTCTAACGGGCAGCCATCTCGTTTGTGGCCAGTTAGGCTACGAAAACTCCGTTAGGTTGCCAGGTCCCATCCTGGCCACTGGCGGGAGATAGGGAGGTTAGGGTTGCAAGATTCAGGTCAGCAAACTCTGGAGATTTCGGAATGGGGGGGGCGCGACAGGGACCTCAGTGAGGTACAATGCCACAGAGTCCACCCTCCAAAGTATCAATTTTCTCCAGAACTGATCTCGGTAGTCTGGAGATGAGGGGTAATTCCGGGAGATCCCCAGGTCCCATCTGGAGGATGGCATCTCTACTTTGACATTTTAGCACAAAAAATGTAACGCAACCCCCTCCCCCTTCCCCGGTACGCCGAGCCTGAAGCACCTCTCACGGGACTCTCTTACGTCGCGACTCTCCTCGCCTGTTTCCGCCAAAAAGGCGTCGTATTATTATTATTATTGTTTTTTCTACAGCGCCCGAAGAAGCAGGGGTTGTACAGACATGCGCGGAGGGACATGGACTTGAAGGGGGGGGGGGGGGGACCAGCGGAGGCGGCTCCGGTTTTCCCCGGCACAGGATTTAGCGGCGGCGGTGGCGAAAAGCGACAAGGGACGGCTGCCGAGGCTCTCCGGAAACCCGGAACCACAACGCCGAGCGCCGCTGCCTGCCGGGACAGGGACGGCGCCGACATCCGGGAAATGGCGGGAGGCGACTCTCGGCCGGATTGGCGCCTCCCACCTCCGGGCTCCCTCTGGCGTCCCCTTGAGCCGGAACCCCGCCGCTGTCCCAGACCACTTAGGGGGTTTTTCTTCTAGCCGTGCAGTGCTCAGTCAGAACTCTTTCGTAGGAGAAAGCCCCGTTGAGTAGACCTGTTTGGGATTGCACTGTAGTCTCTTGCACGAGGGAAAAAAGAAAAGGGAAACCTCTTGAGACGCAACTTGAAAGCTTTTTCGCTTTCCTTGCTGAGACCATTAGTATTAGTAATGCGTTACTTGATCTTTTGTTCTCACTTGTTATTGGTATTAATAACGAATACCGTTTCTCCCCCAATGTGTTTTATTTTAAAAGATAAAAATATATCCTGTGAGCCATCAACGCAAATAATTCCCCGTCCCGCGAAGACTACTGTTTTTATTGTGGCACAGTAATGTGCCCCAGTGGTCTCTTGCTTTGTTTGAACTTGTAGCCTCATTTTCTAAACACCTCCCCCCCTTTTTTTGGTGCTCATATATATATTTGAGCCCTGACCTAGATGGCCTAGGCTAGTCCAGTGTGGTCAGATCTCAGAAGCTAAGCAAGGTCGGCCCTGGTTAGTACTTTAAATGGGAAACCACCAAGAAAGTCCAGGGCTGCTACACAAAGGCAGGCAATGACCAGCCACCTCTGAATGTCTCTTGCCTTGAAAACTCTAGGGTCACCACAAGTCAGCTGAGATTTGGCAGCACTGTCCACCACATGTATTTCTGCCAATCTTCATGGAAGTGAAGGGATGGGCTGTGGCTTCAGAAAGGTTATTCAACAATTTAGTAGTTCAACTAGGGTTGCGAGGTCTGAGTTGAAAAATACCTGGAGACTTTGGGGGTGGATCCAGGAGGGGGCCCGATTTGAGGAGGGGAGGGGCCTCAGCATGGTACAATGCCCTTCAAAGCAGCCATTTTCTCCAGGGGAACTGATCTCTGTCAGCTGGAGATCAGTTGTAAAAGCAGGGGATCTCCTGGCCCCACCTGGAGGCTGGCAACCCTACTTCAAACTATTTTTGTTGCTTTGCTGCAGATTAAATATTGGGAATTTGTTGAGAATTATTTCTCTTTAGCAGCTCCCCCCATTCCGTCTTTAAAAAAAAAAGAGCACATACAAATTCCATTGATGAAATCCACATGTACACCTCATTTCTTCTTCAACAGCTTGCTCTTTGTACAACAGTAGCACTGGCGGGATCACTGACACAAAGTAGAGGAATGTATACCCACAAAGAAAAGATGTCCATGGAAGCAGTGGTTCCCAATTTTGGATGATAACTCTCTTGCAGGTGGGTGTCATGCCAAGAAAGAACAGAGTAAGCTTGGGAGAGAAGGCTCAGTGGTGAATGATTTTTGCCTCAGCATAATGTGCAAAATGGCCATGAGCTAATTCTATAGTAACATGAATATATATATACAAGTGGATTCCCCAAATTACAGTAAGTTTAGAAATGGGTCCTATTCCAGAAAGCTTGAGAACTGACACAGTAATGCTATCTAGTGCAGACAGAATTCTGTTACCCTTCTGATCCTCGTAACATGGTCCGTACCTTCATGCCAGCAACTTGTTAATCATTTTTCTCAGTAGTCAGGATATAGTTTTTTAATTCCTTCCTCAGTGGGTTACCTCAACTGGCCACTGTTATATCCTTGCTTCTTGCTGCATATGTAAAGGGACAAAGAGCCTTTATTGTTATTAATATGAGGGGAAGTGTGCAAAGTATAGGCTGCTTTCTGTGGGAGGAACCTATCTGGCCACTTGGGTCACCTGTTGACATCTTGCTATATGCCACTGCTGCCTGTCAGAGGTTCAATGGTTATCAAAACAGGAGGTTTTCAGTGGCAGCAGAGAGATCATGACAAGCCCTCTCCTATGCGGCGTGACCAACATTCTTTAGGAAGGCACTAAAATGTCTTTTCCCCAAGTTTTGTGTTGGCTTAAGTTGACCACATTAGATAATTCTACATTCACTCCACAGGCTGCCCAGCAGTTACTGGGTTCAATTTAGAGAAGGAGGATGATATTGGATTTATACCCCATCCTTCACTACCTGAAGGAGTCTCAGAGCAGCTTACAATCTCCTTTCTCCTCCTCTCCCCACAACAGACACCCTGTGAGGTAGGTGGGGCTGAGAGAGCTCTTTCGAGGACTGCTTATGAGAGAACAGCTCTGAAAGAACTTGTGACTGACCCAAGTTCACATCAGCAGCTGCGTGTGGAGGAGTGGGGATCAAACCTGGTTCTCCCAGATTAGAGTCCGTGCTCCTAACTACTACACCAAACTGGCACACCAGTATTGGCTATCACATACAAAGCCCTTCATGGCCTTGGACCCTCATATTTGTGAGACTGTCTCTTCCCTTCTGCCACAACTTCTTCGGTCATCCGAGCAAGGCTTTCTGCAGGTGCCAACTTGCAAATAGGCAAAATCAACAACTGCCCATACATGTGCCTTCTCTGTTTCAGCCTCCACCTTGTAGAATGGTCTGCCTGAGGAAGTCAGGAAGGCTCCCGCTCTCCTGGCTTTCTGCAACCCATGCAAAACTGAAGTCAATAGGGTAGCACTGTACAAACTGCAGTCAATAGGGTAGCACTGTACAAAAGGCCTTACGAAGTTACTTGAATAAATTACTGGCAGCTGGACCCTCATATCTGTGAGACTGTCTCTTCCCTTCTGCCACAACTTCTTCGGTCATCCGAGCAAGGCTTTCTGCAGGTGCCAACTTGCAAATAGGCAAAATCAACAACTGCCCATACATGTGCCTTCTCTGTTTCAGCCTCCACCTTGTGGAATGGCCTGCCTGAGGTCAGGAAGGCTCCCGCTATCCTGGCTTTCTGCAACCCATGCAAAACTGAATTATTCAAGAGGGCTTTTCTATGCAGTCAATAGGGTAGCCCTGTACAGAAGGCCTTACGAAGTTACTTGGATAAATTACTAGCAGCTGTGGTGTCTACTACTGTGTATAGTTTGCTGTGGGTTGGCTCCCATTGTGTAATTTTTATCATTTAATGTATCATGTTAATACTTATATATTTGCTTCAGTTCTGTTTTTTTAGACTTCTGGTTGGTTCTACAACCCAAATTCTATTTCATTGTTTACTGAATGTCCCAGGCAGGTGCAACATTTGACATAGCAACTTATCTTGCCGGTTATAAAAGAAACACTAACACCATGGGCCTCTGAAGAGTGTTTGTGTATATACCTCAACTTTTCTCCCCACTCATCTGCTCTGCTGTATCTGTGGACAGCATGGAAATACTTAGGATAGTAGCAGAAATAAGCAGTTTAAGAACATAAGAGAATCCATGTTGGATCAGGTCGGTGGCTCATCCAGTCCAACACTCTGTGTCACACAGTGGCCAAAACTCAGGTGTCATCAGGAGGTCCACCACTGGGGCCAAAACTCCAGAAGCCCTCCCACTGTGGCCCCCCAAGCACCAAGAATACAATGCATCACTGCCCCCAGAGTGTTCCACCTATACCTTGTGGCTAATAGCCTCTGCTCCATGTTTATCCAATCCCCTCTGTCTATGCTTGTAGCCACCACCACTTCCTGTGGCAGTGAATTCCACGTGATAAGAACTCTTTGGGTGAAGTACTTTTTAAATGTGTACCAAACCTACTGTTCATTAATTTCATTGAGTGCCCACAGGCTCTTGTATTGTGAGAAAGGGAGAAAAGTGCTTTCTCTACCTCCTGTATCCCATGCATAATATTGTAAACCTCTATCATGTAACCTGTCAGTCATCATTTCTCCAGCCTAAAGAGCCCTAACCTTCTGAACCTTTCTTCATAGGGAAGGTGTTCCATCCTCTTAATCATTTTAGTTGCCCTTTTCTGCACCTGTTCCAATGCTATATCTTTGTTGATGTGCAGTGAGAACTGCATGCAATATTTCAAATGAGGCTGCACCATAGAGTGGTGGACTCCAAGAGATTCCCCACTCCTCCACAGCCAGCTGGGTGACCTTGAGTCAGTCGCAGTTCTCTCAGAGCTGCTCTCTCAAGAGCAATTCTCTCAGAACTCTCTCAGTTCCACCTACCTCACAGAGTGTCTGTTGTGGGGAGAGGAATGGAAGGAGATTGCAAGCCGCTCTGAGTGAAGGGCGAGATATAAATCCATTATTCTCCTCCTCCAGCTTTGTTTCCAATCCCCTTCCTACTAATCCCCAGCATAGCATTTGCCTTTTTTACTGCAGTCGAACACTGAGTCCACATTTTCAGAGAGCTATCTACCATGACTCCAAGATCTCTCTCCTGGTTAGTAACTGCCAGTTTGGACCCCATCAACATATATTTATAATTAGGATTTTTGGCTCCAATGTGCATTACTTTGTACTTACCCACGCTGAACCTCATTTGTCACATTGATGGCCACTCTTCCAGCCTCAAAAGATCCCTCTGGAGCAGCTCACAGTCCTCCCTGGTTCTCACTGCACTGAACAACTTAGTGTCATCCGGAAACATAACCACTTCACTACTTACTCCCAACTCCAAATCATTCATGAACAAGTTAAAAAGCACCGGATCTAGAACCAAGCTCTGTGGAACCCCACTGCTTACCACCTTTCACTGTGAAAACTGCATTTATACTATTTCCTGTTATTTAACCAGCTTTTAACTCACAAGAGAACTTGTCCTCTTATCCCATGACTGCTGAGTTTACTTAGGAGCAAAAGACGAGATATTCCCTTACAGAATCCCTGCTGATTCTTCCTTAATAGCTTCTGTTCTTCTGTTCCCTCCACTGGGTGCCGGTAGGGCTGTCCCCACCCCCAGTATCTGTGTGGCCATAGGTAGGGATAATTAACTGTAAGCTGCTCAGAGACCCCTTGGGGGGTTCAAGTGGGGTAGTAAGTTGAAAGATAAATAAATAAATAAATATGCCTACTAATTCTATCTTTAATAAAGGATTCTACCAACTCACCCACTATTGACATTAGAATGACAGACCTGTAATTTTCCGTATCTCCTCTGGAATGTTTTTTGATGATGGGGGTTACATTAACTACCTTCCAGTCCTTGGGAATGGAGGCAGATTTTAGTGATAAATTGCACATTCTTGTTAGGAGATCCACAAGTTCACTTTTGAGTTTTTCCAGAACTCTTGGATGTATGCCATCTGGACCTGGTTTTTAATTTGTTCATTAGTCATAGGACCTCTCATAACCTCAATCCAACCCAGGTCTTTTGACATCAGTTTGGTGTAGTGGTTAAGTGCGTGGACTCAAATCTGGGAGAACCAGGTTTGATTCCCAACTCCTCCACTTGCACCTGGCTGGATGACCTTGGGCAAGCCTTAGTTCTGGCACAGCTGTTCTTGAAAAAAAGAGCAGTTTCTGTCAGAGCTCTCTCAGCCCCACCAGTCTGTTGTGGGGAGGGGAAGGGAAAGGAGTTTGTAAGCCGCTCTGAGACACCTTTGGGTAGTGAAGAGCGGGGTATAAATACAATCTCTTCTCTTCTCTCTTCTCCTGAAATTGGCATGGGAGTGGGCAAGCACCTCCCATCTTCCACAGTGAAGACAGAGGCAAAAATAAATAAATAAATGTATTGAGCTTCTCTGCAATTTCCCTGTCATCCTTTAGTAATCTCTTTAGCTATTGGTCACCCAATAGCTCTACCACCTCCCCGGCTGGTTTTCTGCTTCTAATGTATTTTAAGATTTTTTTTTATTATTGGTCTTTATGTTTTTTGCAGTATGTTCCTTATAGTCTCTTTTTGCCTGACTGATCACTGACTTGCATTTTGTTTAAGAGAGTTCAGTAATTCAAGATTAGTAGTACTTCCGAGTCATTGCAAACTCTGTATTGATTTTAATATTCTTTATTGAAAATGTAACAACTGGTAACAAAAGGGTTAAAAACCTCAGCAATAAATACACAAAAATCTGTTTAAGCTCATCTTACAAACTGATGCACACTAGAAGATGCAGGTACCAAGAGTTTGGTGGAGCTATCAATAGCACTCCACCCTCTGTATTGCAAATACGGGCAATTTTCATCAATTTCAAGCTCCAAGTAGGTAAGTAGCTTTTAAAATAAATAAAATATGGTCGTTTTTCCAAAAACGAGGTCAATTCTTTAGAAACCAGGCAGTGGTATAAAAGTTATAAGGTCGGCACGTCCCAACCAAAAGGCTCTGCATGTCATCTTACTTGTTTGAAATCATTGGGAATAGGCAACTGCAATGCTGCTTTGGCCTCCATGGCCACTACTATCTCCTGGTTCTTGTGGAATTTGCTACCACAGTCAGCAAAAGAAGATAGAAGTAAGGACTGCTGAAGTACTGAGACAGAAGATGACACATGGCATACTGTCTTCCTTGTTCCAAGCTCTCAGAATGGCAGTCTTTGGATTGGGGCCTTGCATCCCTGAAAAAAATATTTTTTTTCTTTAACATGCCCCCAAACACAACTATTTATTTACTCTTTAAAATTTTTTTTACTGTCTTCCTTGTTCCAAGCTCTCAGAGTGGCAGTCTTTGGATTGGGACCTTGCATCCCTGAAAAAAATATTTTTTTCTCTTTAACATGCCCCCAATCACAACTATTTATTTACTCTTAAAAAAAATAGTGCAGATGGCAGTTTTGTCTATAGAAAAAGAATGGCCATGCTTTCCAAGTCGATACAAAAATATTTCACATAGAAGAAACATTATTAACGTAACAGCCTTCTATGCTAAAAATGGTCCACTGCATCTACATAACAAATCGTCACAAACATTCCGATGAAGGAAATGTCACAGCACATTATTAAGCAACATGAATTCCCATAAGTCTGTTCCAGGATCTCAGGTGCTTTTTTTTTTTTTTTACAGTTCCCAATCCTTTCCCAACTTTAAAAAAAAATCACTTCGTCTTTTGTATTAGATGCGATGCCTGTTGGTTTCTCCTGAAAAATCCATATAGGCAAGTAATTCCCTGTGTGCATAGAACTAAAACTCGTCTTTGTAGGAAAAACATTGCAGACAACTTAGTTTCATGAAAATGATGACTAAATTTTGTAAAGTGCTTCTCTGTGTTGAGCAGTGTTCCCTCTAAGCTGAGTTAGTGTGAGCTAGCTCACAGTTTTTTAGCCTCTGGCTCACACATTTTTGTCTTAGCTCAGGAAGAATGGTTCCAGAGAAAACTAATTTATGCAGTAGCCAAATAACCTGCTCACAACTTTAATGCTGGTAGCTCACAAAGTAGAATTTTTGCTCTCAGGACTCCACAGCTTAGAGGAAGCATTGGTGTTGAGTGCCAGAATTCATCTATAAATAGTTGAATCCATCTGAGCATATGTCCTGGAACTCAAATTAGGCAAAGGCAGCTGGAAGCACTCATCCTGATCTGCAGAGTAGTAAGACTAGTAAGGAGTGTGTATGTAATCCAGGCCCTTAGGAGGTTTTAAACCTTCAGAAGCATGTGATACAGGAAGTAAAATAGATCTATACAAGCTTATCACTAATAGAGGACCAAATAAGGGAATAACTACGGCTTAGAAAACGTTAATTCTGAAAAGACTCTACTGTGTATTCTACATAGGACTAACTCTGAAACAACTTATCAAGAGCTGGTTTCCTGCTTATACTGTGCAACAGAAAGACTTGCAAATCGATAAGCTGGTAATTGCCTCCCTTTGGGAGAGGAAACATGCACACATTCATTCCACAGATAAAAGATCAGTTGTGGAAGCTAAATTCTATAATATTCATGTCCATGCCACACTGGGCATTAAAAGAACAATCTAAAGGTTTGGGTGATCAGACTACATGAAACACACACAGATATATAGAGTCACAATATTACCACTCTCAAGAAACTAATTAGTCTAGAGTCATTGATTTACCTACAATTTTTTTAAATTCAAAAGATTCTGAGACTGCATGTTTTGTTAGATGGGGATTCTTCCACAATACCTTCCATTTCACTCCGTCTGCAGTCTTATGCACATATACTTCTGAACTCTAAATCTGGGACCTAATCTGCATAAACATGTGTAGGATTAGGCTGTGGGGGGCATCCGTGTGTGTTCACCATTAGAATGCTTTCATTTTCATTAACCTGGTGAAATGCACAAACTTTCCCTAGTAAATCAACACCTCTAGCAGTGTGTATGATGCCAGTTGAGCCCAGGGACCTGCCTGGGAGCTCCAGAAGATTGCACTGCAGTATCTTCTAAAAATGTGGCTCCTGAGAGAGTGAACCAGTTAATTTTCAAACATGTTAAATGTTCTTTTAACACTTAGGGCTTTGCTACATGCTTAAAATTCACCTCCTTAACTAGTTAATGCAGTTTTGAAAAAAGTACAAAAAATAGCCTCTGAGCTATCAAAATGTAAAAAGCGGTCAGTAGGCTGAGCGTAGCTTTTCTCTGTTGACAGAAACCATCCAGTGAACACCAAGTTACACTCTTGAATTTTCAAGTGGTTCTTTTGAGGTACATCTCATAATTCCTCAAGGTCAGTTAAATCCACTACTACTTTTAGGAAGAAGGTATCATCTTTGATGTAAGCATTCTTTGCATTTTCCAGCACAGTGTGTGCCACAAACCGAGGGCACCCAGAGGCAATATTCATCTCCCCTTCTGGCCTTTTGAAGCTGTTGCTGTTGGGGACAGCCTTAAAGGTTTCAACAATGTGATTTTTCTTCCCACTTTGGTCCAAAAGTATAAGCGTAACCTTTTGCTTGAAAGGCCAGGGTAACAGCGAGTCAAACTCCCCTCTCATCACTACGAAGTACAGGGAAACATGTGTTCCTTTTCCTGAACCATCACCATTCAGATATGCTCTGGCACATAATCTGTACCCACAGCGGCTGGTGTAAAAGGGCTGGCTGAATATAGAGACAGTGTGGCCTTCCACAGCCTCTTTTTTCTTTATCTTGTAGTCCACAATTTTCCAGATCAGTTTCCCATTGTAACTTGTTCCTTCCAAAAGCTTAAACCGTTCATCATTTTTGTTAAGTTGTACCCTATGCATACCAAGGTGCACCTCATGTTGGCTGGACAAGTCTTCCAGGAAAACTGGAGGAAAAAGATACAACACATCAAATGGGAAGGAATGGAGAGTTGTATACAGACTTGTGGAAATGTGGAAATAATGACAGACATTAACTCTTAGTGTTTACACTGCTTGTTCTGACACTGATGCCCTTTTGTAAAGGACTACTCCATTCTTTCCTGATTTATAATAGGAGATTGCATTATACCAGGCATTGTATAGATACTTATCGCCTCAATTTAAAATAATGAAATATTGTTTGTCCTATGATACTGTAACCATCATCAAAATGTACTTAGGAATGTGACTTTAAAAGGACCTTTCATCTTTTCTTCCTTTTTCAACTACAGTTTCATTTTCTAAATTTGAGCATCCCTTTGACTGTTAAATATTTTTATAGAGCAGCCAAAGCATTGATGTTTATGCTTCCTAATGTGTGTAGCACTAGTATCAGTTGCTTGATTTGTCTGAAAAATTTAACTACTTCCTCTAATGTGCAGCTAAGTGTTCTCTTTGAAATATGCCATACGACCATACAAAATGACCCTACAGAAAAATCTGGGCTGTGCAGTAGGTTTGCCAAGTCCCCCCGGAGGGCAGGGAAACCCCCGCCCCAGAGGCCCGTTCCCCGCCGGCAGTGGATCGGGCCCCGGGGGGAGCCCCACCCCGACGTGCGCGTCACCCGGAAGTGATGCGACCACACCGGGCATGCTGGGGGTGGGGCCACGTCATCCGAGGGAAAACTCTATGGTTTTCCCTCAGATGGTTGTGGCCCCGCCCCCAGCGTGCCCGGCGTTGTCACGTCACTTCCGGGTGTTGTGCGTGCGGTGCGTGCGCGCTCCAGCCGCAAGCCAAGAGTCCCCCGCAGCGGCGCAACGCCGGACTTGGCAACCCTACTGTGCAGCTGCTTAAAAGAGTGATGATAATGGACTGGAAGCAACAGCCGGCAAAGGAAATTTCATTTGGCACAAGCCAACAAACAACCACCTCTCCAGCCTCCAAATTAAAATTAAAATTCAATTATTGGGGAAGAACTGGAACAGTTTTGCCAAGGGAGTGCTTTTGCCAAGGAACCATAGAGTCCATGAAAGACTCTGACTTGCAACAGAGCCACACATAGTATCAGAGCCTCACTCTCCCCTTTTCTTCTTCTAGATGGACAGGGACAAGCCCCCACAAATACAGTGGTCTTTCCTTTGAACTAAAAATGTAAGTTCTCCTGTACCTAAATGTAAAGATACGGACCTGAGATCTTGGTAACCCAAATATTCTGGAACTCCCTTCTTTTGTAAATTCAAGAAACTAGCCTTTGTGGTGAACTGATTTGCATCTTTTAAATAACTGCTCAGTGGGGAACTCACAAAAAACCACATGGGTAGGGTGGACTCAAGGAAACACACAATGTGTACTTGGGCCCTGAATCTGTGTCTTGTTTCAAGACTTTAATATAGTCACTTACAAACCCTGTAATACCAGAAAACTTTAGTCAGAAAGGAATTCCCAGAATACCTAAGCGTTGTTCAAATGACTCCAGGAAAGCAACTTTTTGCTTTATGGTTTCAATGGTCTCCAGTAGTTGTTTCAGGTCTAATTTGCTCTGTTGTTGGTTTGCCATTTGTATTAGCTGTCTCACTTGTGTTTCCAGGCAGGCAGATTTATCAACATGAACAGCCAAAGACTTCGAGTGGGAGAAGGAGAAAGGATATTTTTTAAAAATCCTGAAATTGCTTCATATTAAAATACATTTATTAAACTTTCAAATAAGCTATATTAAAAATGTTTCCTTCTTTAGGTCGTTCACGTTTCATTTCAATTAGCATGCAATCATTAATCTGAAGTTTCACATTTAGTCATCAGTCCCAATGATCTCAATTTGATTCCTACAGATTTTGCTATTCATAATTTATCACAGCCTAGAAACATTCATTTTAACTCGAAAGTAACTCAGTATTATAAAAATTAGCACAGTAATAACAGTTCAGCCCACAATACTGCGTATTAGTTTCTTGACTGTCCTACAAGTCCACTGCTGTTAGGCTGCCTTCAAGAAGGAGGAGCTTATTGTAGATGTAAGGATCTTGTTTCTGCTGAACAAGATCCTGAAAAGTGCTTGAGGAAATTACATGTATGCAGCCTTAGGAAAATGGGAATGCCACTTTGTTGGATGTACACTGCAGAGCGGCTGCAACAGTTTCTACCTGTAGTATCAAGGAAAATAAGACTGACAGAAGGATATAACGCTGTTCAGGATTGCACTGCCTACTGAAGTCTAAGCTTGGAAGGGTGTAACTCAGCTTAGAATGGCACCATAAAGGAGCAATCCTATGCATGTCTACTCAAAAGTAGTTCCATATTATTCCATATTATTCAGTGAGGTTTACTTTCAAGAAAGTGTCCTTAGGATTTCAGTCTAACAGCGCAACGTGGGAGGTGGGTTAAGCAAACAGGGAGCTGACAAGAAGCTCCACTAGTGCAACTTTTGAGATCCGTGGGTAGAGCACCCTGGCATCACTGCAATGTGGTAATGACATAGAGCAACACTGGCACAAGCTTTATGCTGGCTGGAAAAGGGATGGACTGAGGAACACAGCATGAGTTAGTTCAGCCCCTAAGCACAGAAATATCCCCCCATGGCGAAAAGTTATGCTATCAAAAACCAGAGTATAGCCAAGGTGCCCATACAATGGGAAAGGGAGGAGAGGAACAGAGAGGGCGCTTTGCGCTCTCCCTTGGGTTAGTGCTAAGTCCATGCCATGTGACTAACATGTCTCATTTCAGAACCCTAACAAGTATCCCATCTCTGGAGAGTCAACTTGAAGGGGTGACCATTCACTGACAGATGAGCAGAGGCAGGAATCCAGCTGCCCTGGCCCAAGAATTCACACCACCCTCCTCTGTACACTTTGGACAAGCCTGGGTGCTCCCTTGACAATACTGGCTCCCATACCAGAGGCTAGTATGTAACTCTGAACTTCTTTTTATGTAAATAGATTTTTATGTTGGGAATGCTAAACCCAATTCTGTATCCCAAATACCTGGTTATGACCTAGTATATGTGGGTAATGTAAAAAAAATATAAACACACAAGACACAAAAGTTCAGAAAGTTTGCCCACATTGACTATTTCACTGCATTGGTTAGTTTTTCATTGTCCGCTTGTAAAGATTTCTAATTTTTAACCCTACCTTTGTTCCATTTTTAAATTAGGGATGTGTGCTATTTGATTGGATTTTTTGCATCAATTTTAAAGAAATACTTTTCTAATTAAAAAAAGAAGAATCAAGTGATAAAATTACTCTTACTCTAAGGCTTAAAATAGGAGCTGCGTTGGCTCAAGTGGTTAAGACGCTGAACTGCAGGCTGTGGAAGGTCAGTAGTTCAGCAGTTCAGCAGTTCGAGACCCGAGTTGCCGCATGACAGAGTGAGCTCCCGTCTCTAGTTCCAGCTCCTGCCAACCTAGCAGTTCGAAAGCAAGAAATTGCAAGTAGATAAATAGGTACCACTTCGGTGGGAAGGTAACAGTGTTCCGTGCGCCTTGGTGTTTAGTCATGCCGGCCACATGACCACGGAAACGTCTTCGGACAGCACTGGCTCTTCGGCTTTGAAACGGAGATGAGCACCGCAACCCTAGAGTCGGACTCGACTGGCTTTTGAGCAAGGGAACCTTTACCTTTACTTTAAGACTTAAAATCAATTTTTGTTTACAGTAAACAAATGGATTATGATAAAAGATAAATAAAATCCATCTGAAATTAAGAAGAAAAACTCAGTCTAGCAGAATCTACAGTTGTCTTTAGAGGGGTAGCATCTGTATCTCCATATAGGCATGCTTCTGTTTTCCTGAAGCAGTGAAGAAGGTGTTAAGGAAGAATGAACTGATCTTACCTGAGTGCTTGCCAGCAAGTTGCTATTTTTACCATACAGCTGTGTGAACTGCCTGAATTCTTTTTCACACTTTTTAACTGTGTCAGCTAGTTGCTGGATTTTTAGTTCCTTATGTTCTAGGTTCTTATAAAGGTCAGAGATCTACAAGACAAGAGATCTATTTATTTATTTTTAATTTACAAACCAGTCTTTCTCCCAACAAGTTAACGTACTAAAAATCAATAATAAATAAGATTTACAGTAACTAAATTATTCACCACCTCTACACGGCCCAGATTAAGAAGATCACAAAGACCCAACAGCACCAGCTTGGAAATTCTGCATGTAGGTTGCAGTCACACGCGCGAGATAATGCGCGCGAGGGAGGGGGGAAGTGAGGCTATTTGCTCCGCAGGTATTTGACCCGCATTTGCACGATCACACAGTCCCTGGGAGCTATGGGGGCAGCCCACCACTGCAGGATCAGACACAACTGCGGGTGAGCCAGGTGGTTTTTTTGCTGCGTATTTCTGGTGCGCTTCAACGAGGGATCGATGATTCACATCTCCGCACCGAGTGCTCCCTATGCAGTGTGCGATGATGCACATACTGAAACGGGAAAAAACAACGGCATGGAGTCGGGATGGCCCGATCAGACCATCCCGGCGCCATGAGAGTGTGCTGGCACAATTACACAGGGGAAAGTCCGTTTCTGGCCCATAGCGAACCCGTTTGCTACTGAACTTTCCCCAGTGTCTTTTTACTCCGCTTCTGCAGTAGAGCAAAACAGGTTGCCGACGGGAGCGGGACGCATGGCAGATGTTGGCATCGGATCATGCCTTTAAAATCCGCCCGGCATTCGCACCTATGGTGCGGCTAATTCTGCATGTGATCGCAACCATAGACAAATAGTGCAACCTGTTTTCATTTACGTTGTTTCAAATTGTTTTTAATTTTTCTGCAATATTGTATCTGATGTGTTTTAGAATCTACTTTGTGATCCGCCCTGAGCCTGCTTGCAAGGAGGGCAGCATATAAATTGAAATTAAAAAAACACAACAACAACAACTAAAGTTTTAAAAGCTCCAAAGCCATCTTGAAGACTACAGCAGTGGAGCCCATTTGAAATGCTATCAGGGAGAGGACCTTTTTCTTCTGGGAGGCTGTTCCACAAAACAGGGTTGGCCACTGAAAAAGTCTGAGAACAGGTGGCAGCTGAATGCATGGGGAACAATAGCCAAAAGATCTTGCTATGCCAAATGCTGCATGGATTCCTATCAGGAGAGAGGCTCCTCCAGGTATGTGGGCCACAGGTCATGAAGGGCTTTAAAGCTAAGCACCAGCATCTTGAACTGGATCCAGAAACAAACTGACAACCATGCTCCCAGGAGTCAGCCCTCTGATAGCAATCATGCTGCTACATTTTGTGCCACTTGTAGTTTCCGAGTTGTCTTCAAAGGCATAATACAGTAATCAAGCCTCAAGGTTATTCTAGCATGGAAGAGTGTAACCAAGTCAGTAGTCTCTACATAGGGGGAAAGCTTTTGGGCTAAATGCAGTTGGTAAAAAGCATGCTTAGCCACCATAGCACCCTACTTCTCTAATAATGGAGGTCTAATAGGACCCCTAGAATCTTAATACGGCCCTCTCAAGAACAGACACATTACTGACCAGCACTTTTGTCCTGACAAGATTCAGCTTTAGGGTTCATGGTAAATGGGCTGCATTCAGCTTGGGAGGTCACACACTGTGCAGGTCAATTTTCAATCATTTTCTTGCACGATTTAATTTTCCAGTTGTACATCAGTCTTCTGAACATATCCACACCTGACAAGACTAATTTTTAACCTTGTCGTGGAAAACTCCAGTGAATGGGTTATAGGTGTCTGCTACTGACAGTTGCTAAGACAGTAACACTAAAAAAACCTTCTGGCAAACAACTAACAGTAAAATGCAACTGTTCTATAGGATGTGGTTACAATTTGATCAGAAGAAAGCTCAGTCATGGGAAAGTGACAATTTCACAGTGACCTTCTGTCCAAAAATGTTCCCCATGTCTTTGCATTGTACAAGTAAGTGAAATCAGTAATGGGTATCCAGGTTTTTTTAGAAGACATTTTCCTATTATCAAATCTACCAGAGGGAGAGATGAAGGAGACAACACCAGGCCCCCTCCTTTTCATGCCCCCACATGGTCAAGGCTGGTATCTCACAGGCCCAGTGGGGTTACTGATGCACCTGTAAGGGTCCTCACACCAGTCAGCTGTTCAATGGCAGATGGTCCTTTAAGAGTCAGGCAGCCACTGACACCTAGCCCTTTGACAGCCAGTGGTCTGACAATGAGCTGTTGGGAAGCTCCACTCTGGAGGGGGGGAAGGGGACTAATGGGGCAGAAATTGCTCAGAAGGCACTACTGGTCCCTTAAAGGCTGGGCTACACCCCCACAAGGCTTCTGGGTACAAGGAGGCCACTGGGTAGGGCCTTCAAAGAACTGGAGGAAGGAGGCCAGTGAGGACAGCCCAGCTGTGGCTCCCAGCTCACAAGGAAGCAGAGCTAGAGGAGAGAAGGTGGAATAGGTTGGTACCCAACCCCCACACCTCTCTGACTAAGGCTGGGGAAAGGAATTACAGCCAGATTAGGGCCTTGGTGCATGACGGTTGGGCTTGAGTTCCTACAAAATCTATTTTAAAAAAAAGTTATTCAAAGGAATCAGAGCTCCATGTTTCAAATGTCAGAGTTAGAAGGCACCAAAAAAGCAGAAATATAGTTGGAAGACAGGATTATTATTTACCAGAACAACATCACCCCAAACACCCTGGTTCCTTTACCACCAGAAGTGGATATGAAAGGATTGAAAGTAGTAGAGATCTGGCAGTCCCATTAACATCTTGAGTAGCTAGCCCAAACTCTATGACTTTGTCTGTCATGGGTATATACTCATAGCAGTTCTGAGAGACAGCGTGGTGTTATGGTTAAGAGCGGTGGTGTCAGGTAGTCCCGCCATGAAGTTTTTTCCCCCTTTCGGCTGGAATGTGCTCTGCTCTGCAGCTGTGTTTTAGTTTTGCTCCTTATCGACCAGCTGGCCTTGAGCTCTCATTGCTTGGGCGCGAATGTCTCCAACTCTCCCGCTCACCCCTGAACTGTTACACAGTTCCCCGCATTTTATATTCATTGCTTATTGGCCTCTAGGTGTCAGGGGGTAATGTATGAACCCACTATATCTGCTACTGCCATTTTGTATGTGTCATTCCTGACTCAAAGTGTCCAAGTCGACTTCATCCTACTCTGATCAATAAAGTTGAATCTGCATAAGAACCTGCAATTGATACTGAGTCACTGAAGTACCTGACAGGTGGACTCCAATCTGGAGAACCGGGGTTGATTCCCCACTCCTCCACATGAAGCCCGCCTTTGGCCAGTCACAGTTCCCTGAGATCCCTCATCCAAAAGGGGTGAGTTGGACTGTGAACAGACACCTATGGAAGGCTAGGACCATGTAGGCAGACGCGTTAGGATTTATTATTTTACTGATTTACCTACCTTTACTTTGCTAATTTTTCCTATTTGTTATTAATCTAAAGTTGTTGTTAAATAAAACTATGTCACACTGCCTGGATCCTCACGCCTCATTTGGTCACGTACAAGGAGAAACCTGTTGCAAAAGTACTGTAACAAGGGGTAGGGTGGGTGCTGTGGGCCCTCCCAAGGAGACCCATACCAGAGTGGTGGCAGCCAGTAGGGAACCTTCCTAACCGCTGCCCATGACATAAGCAGTTTGCCAACAGAATTCCAGTCAAGGCTGCATTACAAGCAGTTCACCTCCTGGGCTGCTGCATACGTAAAATGGGCCTAAATAATATGGAGCGCTAATAAAATCACCAGAAGACAGCCTTGGATCTAAGTACTGAATCAGATATCCAGTCTCTTCTACACCATGCTACCAGCTAGCCTCTCCTAGGATAACCTCTTTCTGTCTCCTGGTTAACCACTGTGCAGGGCTCAAGACTGGCAGGTAGCAGGTGGAAAAGGGTTTCATGCCAATACAATCTCTTCAAATGTTACTTGAAGAAAAGTAGGAAAGTATGTAAAGTGGCTTGACATCTCACTATCTTCTTCAAAGATGCCTCTCCCAACCCAGCCACAGAAACAGATTTCCTCAGCTTTCTTTCCTATGTCTATATATTGAGGAAGCATCAGTGATCTTGAGGAAACCATGTTATCAAAAGATCTCCAGCTGGTTAACACCATGATGCTCTCAAAGATCAAGGCAAGAATCACCGATATATACTGCACAACAGGTAACACTGAAATGAAATCTGGGTGTTGCAGAATAATGATCTCCTGGGTTTATTTATATATTTTACCCCATTTTGCCATTCACAGTATGGCACCTCAAAGCAGCCAATGAGAAAAATAGAACAACTCAACAACAATAAAACAATAAAAATCAAAGCACAGCCAAGAACAATAAAACATATAAAAGCATCAAAAGTAATCAGCTATTACCCAGGTCTAAAGGATGCCTAAGAGCAACTCTACAAGGTAAGCAGGGCAGCAGCCACATGAATCTCCCAGAGTTCTGAAGGCCAGGAGCCACCGCCCAAAAACGCAGCAGTGGATACCAGACCAGTTTGTTGATTTCTCTAGAATGGCTGACATCACATAAGAGACTGTAGAACTCAACTAAGTATCGGTGCAAAGAGATGGCACCCCCCCCCCCCCAGAAAACTGAAGGTGATTTGAAGGACTGCTCTTGTGTACCCTCTTCTCACTTTCACCTTTAGTCAGTGGGTTTTGCATCACTGCAAATCCACAGTGGGAAGAAAAACAAATGTACATACATGGGAAGTGAAGCTTCTTTCAAACCACTTTCACCTTTCTTAAAAATATCATGTGTCCAAAGTCCATGTTAACAGGTTTTGCAGGAAAATATCATTAATATTGTGCTAAACCTGTTCTTCCAGCTTTGAGTTCTTGTCCAAGATCCGTAGCATGTGTTCTCTTAAAGAAATATTCTCATGTTCTGAAAGTTTTCCTCTTTTAATCTAGAAAGGCAATACAAAGAACAAGTAAAAACAAAGCAAGTGTGATGCATTTTAAGTCAAATTTGTTAATAAAAATGTCTCTTTCTACAAAGTTTTATAATACAGCTGACACTAACACAAACAGACCAGAGGAGGACAGAGAAGTCACTGGTTAGCTGTGCTTTGGTGTGTATCTACTAGCAAAGGATAAGTTTGCATTGTAATACTATACCTTTGTTAGACAGCCATATGGTTTATATGGACAATCAATTTCAACCTCAGGACATACAATGATGTGACTTTCTACCTGCAGATATTAACACATGGGAAAATTAACATTAATTCAGCATTGCCCGGGGGGTGGGGGGAGGAGAGATGTCTTGATAAAGTGATATGAAAATAAGATGATGTCAAGATCAGTAATAGAATGTCCAGTTGGTGTCAACAACTACAATGGAATAGATTCACACAGGTAGGTACGACAAGGTCACACAATTACTATTATGAACAAAGAAAAGCAAAACAAACTTCTTCTACTAACGGCAAGATAATGATGCAGGATAATGATATACTGCTCTCTTTACAAGATTGTGCCAGCTCTTAATAAACTAAAAACATTCCTGTACCTCTTTTGTTAGAATTATCTGCTTGCAGCCACGGGGACAAGTTAAGGGATAACAAGGACAATCAGTTTCCTCATGGACCTGAAAATAATATTGAAAGATTTGTTATTCAAGGGAATAAAATGACAGAGCTAAGTATCTTTCATTCTACACAATTAAAAACCAAAATCAGAAGCGGACATGGGCACAATTTACCTGGGATCTCCTACGCAAGCCACAATGAAATTAACAGGAATAGCACAAGGAGCCAACAGTGCTCTTGCAAGGACTGTGCTCTTGTGCAAGTCTCATCATTCCAATGGGACTCATGAAAGAATCATGAAAGGGACTATTTATATAATGTAGACAGATCTTTATGTCTAATTCTAAACAATGGCTCCAGCATGTGGATCATAAAATCCACATAATGGGACTATGTAAAGATACAGGGGATTTCTCTGCACACCTAGGGGAATTCTCCAGTGTGCAGAATCCCAAAACTTTAAGATAAGGGGGTTAACCCCTCACATGGAGAATGGCAACTAAGATCTTGTGAAATCTCACGAGAGTAAAGTCAGCACTGTGGGGTTCCCTAGCAGCTGAGACCACTGGAGCCTGGTGTCTAGGGAACTCCAGCATGAATGCAGAGGTGTGTGTGTGTGTGTGTGTGGAGAAATGGCAAGCAGTGGCAGTTGGAAAAAGAGAAAAAGAAGGTGGAGAAAGAGCTGGGGGGGGGGGAGGCTGGGATTTCTTTCCCCCACAGTTCTTGTGGATTCCCAGCTTGTAGTTTATAATTTGCATATTACAGCCTTTTGTCAAGGAGCCTCTGATATCTCTTGCTTCTTATTCCTTCATCTTCTGCAGAAGAAAGAAAGTGATCTACATTTGGAAATCTGGACAGAAAATAGCAACAATGGCCTCTCTTGTCAAACAGTGGAAAAAGCAATTTTCAACAGGCACATTTGCTATAATTATTGCAGAGAACTTGCAAAGAATTCGCTCTTGTTGCATCTAACCTTTCTGGTTGTTCAATGAGAAAGGTTCCCTCCCAGTCAAATTTTCTGTCCGCTGGGGTGGGTGAATAGGGAAGGGACTGGATAGCTAACATTTTATGGAACTTCCATGAAAGTCAGAGACTGAGTTTTCATTTATACTGCCCCTGGCTCTCCCTGATGTTAGAACAGCAGCACTCTTCGTCTGGTGGCCATTTATAACCTTTGGACCACAGAAAATATCAAACTCTGATGATTATTAACACTTCCTGTATTTCAAATTTACCACTGGAAAATTTCAATATATAAATGCCTTCTCAAAATTACTGGCTTGAACTTTAGAGTTTGGACAGCATTATCAAAAGAGCACTCTTGATTATCTCCAAGACTGTGATTGTTGGAGAATGTACAGCCCAAGGCACTTTGTATTTCCTACAGCACTTTGCAGGCAATAATGAAAACTGACTAAAGACATTTTACTACAATCTTACCTGTAAATTAATTAAAAGTACAAGCTGATTACAATATTGGCAGAGTTCGTTTCGATAGCGGCACTGCAAATCTATGTGTTCTTTCAAATCCTTCTGAAGAACTTTTTCACAACATCCTTCACTGATGCATTGCACTCTTTCAAACAAACACTGCTGTAGGTGGTCCTATAAAACGTGAGAATGTGGTATCATATTATTCACATTGTAAAGCTCACTGAAATATGCAAACGATACAGGCGGCACTTATTTGAAGAATTTATTTACTACCTGCCACTCTCTCTGAGACTCAAGGCAGATTACAAATAAAAACAGTACAAACAGTAAAATACACAGAACCAGGGGTCATTTGGGGCCGGAGCGTGCCGGAGCACCGCTCCTACAGCCCACAAGCTGGCACAAATGGTGGTGGTGTCCAGCCCCGCCCCAGCTCCCCACGCCGAAGCGCTACGGCCTGGAGGAGGCCCGAAGAGGCCCATCGCCAGCCTCCCAGGGCCCGCTCTGGAGCGCTGTGGCTCAGGGGAGGCCTGAGGAGGCCCATCGCCGGAGCGCTGCGGCCTGGGGAAGGCCTTGATCGCGGTTAGTGAGGGATCTGCGTGAGGGATCCGCGGGGGTAGGGGTGGTGGGGGCTTGATGGGGGTGGGGGGGGGGAGCCTTCCT
>NW_015177011.1:1769348-1779161 GCF_001447785.1 Gekko japonicus
CTTTCTTTCTTTCTTTCTTTCTTTCTTTCTTTCCCTTCTTCTTTCCTTCTCTTTCTTTCCCTCTTTCCTTCTCTCTACTCTCTCTCTCTCCTTCTCTCTTTCCTACTTCTGCGGCCCAACTCTGGTGAGAAGGGGTTTAAACTTTAAACCCCTTCTGTCTTCGCTTCCCCCACCCCACAGGCCAGCTGGGGAAGGGGAGGCTTTTGAAGATGCCTCCCCCCCCTTTTTGCTTCCCCTTCTGACATCACTTCCGGTGATGTCAGGGTGTGTGGCATATGCTAATGATTCCTGTGGCTAGGAGGGATAAAAATTGAAATTATAAATAAATAAATTATGCTAATAGTCTAGTAGCTCATTAGCAAACCTTATGCTAATCAGCCCCTGTAGCTCTTTTTCTACGAAATGACCCCTGCTCAGAACCAACAAAAACATTAAAATAACACACTTTTCTTACTACAGACTGGAGGCTTTTATAGGGCTTTTTCACAACTGTGCTGGATTTCTGTGTAGCCTCATCTTTTCACCACTAGAGTTTTTCTACAAAAGGGCTGCCACTAAAATTTAATTTTCATTTTCCTGACCAACATTTGTCCATTTCCCTGACCACCATTCAAGTATAACCACATTAAAAAAATGAATAGGTCATGTTGCATTAATGCAAGGCTTAATTAAATGTTCCACTCTACAACTACACAAGTCTCAACTGCAAAAATATTTGTCAAAGTAAGAGATTTAATATCAGCTTCTTTCAACATTAACTGCAGCAACATCTGTTTTGCAATTGCACCAAAATTACACCAAGATACAAACTTCAATTCAAATAAACTCTGAATGCTAACAAATGACATAACATTGTTGTTGTTGTTTTAAAGGTACACTAAACATTATATAAACGTTCTATCTAAAATGGTTTCTCTGAAGCCACATTACGACACATATGGTTTTGAAACTGCAGTAATAATCAAGTTAGAAATTAGAATAAAAGTAATCTGTTTTTAAAGATTTAAGATGAAGATTTAAGATATACAACTATCACTTCTACAGTTTTCTCTTTTTATTTTGTAACTCTTTTGGTTTCTCATCAATTGTTTCCTCTTCCATTTGCCACAAGAAGAGATCATGCTCTTGCAGCAGTAGGTCAAAAATCCACTGCTTGAATATATTTTAATCACAATTTCCCTGACTTCAGGCCAATTTCCCTGACTTTCCAGAAAGTGGCAACCCTGTACAGATATTGAAAATAGCAACCTTGGAGGCAATATATGCTTTGTCCCTCAGTAACACCTTCCCCGGGTCCATTTCCAGCCCCTTGTTGAAGATCCTATACCCCAAAAAGTCAATGACCGACTTATGAAACTCGCACTTGGAGAGTTTAGCGAAGAGTTTGTGCTTGTGCAACGTCCGGAGCACTTCCCTCACCAGTTTCACATGTGAGGGGAGGTCGGGGGAGTACAGCAAGATATCATCCAAGTAAGCAAGGGCCCCCTTGAATAAATGCTTGTGCAACACCTCATTAATCAAATTCATGAATACTCCCGGAGCCCCCTGGAGGCTGAATGGCATCACACCAAGGGGTGTGTTAAAGGCAGTCTTGTGCTCATCTCCCTCCCTTATGCGAACTCAGAAGTACACATCTCGGAGATCCAATTTGGAGAAGATTTTTCCCTTAGATGCCTCGGCCAGCAAGTCTTTGATGAGGGGCATGGGGTAGGCATTGGTAGACGACACAGCATTCAAGCCCCTATAGTCAGTACATAGCCTCAACCCCCCATCTTTCTTTTTCCGGAACAGCACGGGAGCTGCAAATGGTGAGGAAGCCAGCCTGATAAAACCCTGGGCTAGGTTTTTATCGATAAACTTACACAGTTCATAATTTTTGGCTGGTCCCATCGCATAAATACGTCCTTTAGGCAATTTATGACCCGGCAGTAATTCAATACTATAGTCTGAATGCCTATGGGGTGGGAGCTCGTCAGCTTCCTCTTCTTCAAAGACCCTGGCCAAGTCCCGGTATTTGGGGGGAATTGAAACCAACTCTTCTTTGGCCAGGCAAACACGGGGGGCTTCAGCTTCTGGCTGGGAACCCCACTGCGGGTTCCATAAATGCGCCTTGCATCGTGGGGAGATGAATTGCACCTTCCCCTTGTCCCACAGAATGTAGAGATTGTGTCCATGCAGCCAGGGGCTTCCTAATACTAGCAGGAACCTGGCTGTGGGGGTGATCACGAACAAGCATTCCTCCCAGTGATTCCCTGCCCCCAATTGCAATGGCACCGTCTTGAACTCGCAAGGTTCCTTCATTGTGGACCCATCCATTTGAGTAAAAATTAGGGGTTCGGGTAACTGCACCACTGCAGCTTCTAGCCATGTCACCAACGATGGATTGATGAGGTCCCTCCCACACCCCGAGTCAATGAGCCCCCTTACTTTGATGTGGGTCCCCTTGGCCGGATTCATGAGTCACAGTCACGAAAAAGACGGGAGGGTAGCTGCTCACCACTTTTGGTGCCTCCGGGATTGGGCCCTGCTGCTCGGTGCCTCTCACACCAGGACCTGGCCTTTTCCCGCCGGGTCAGGGTTTTCGTCCTCGCTGGTGCCGTCCTCGGTTTCCTCCGGGGTAATCTGCAATGTCTTAGCGAATTTTGGCTTGCCTGATGGCTTCTTCACCGGGGTTGCCACCCACGTCTTGGCCTGCTCGGGTTTTCCCGGCTTTCCAGGGCTTGATCTGCTGCAGTTGGCGGCAAAGTGGCCCCGTTCCCCACACCTTAAGTATAGCCCCTGCTTTAAGCATTGGTCCCTGAGCATTTCAGGTGGTCTTGCCGGCTTTCCCTTCTGGACTGGGTGAGGAGTTGGTTTTCCTCCTGCCGCAGTGATATCTAGGCGCAGAGTGTTTAGGCGGCCCTCCGTGCTTTCAGCTTCCTGCATCCATGCCAGGAGGGATATCGGGTCCACAGAGCGCAGGACTGTTTAGCAGATCTCTGGGTTCAGCCCCACTCGGTACAGCTCAGCCAAGACTTGGTCAGGCCAATTCCGGACCTTAGCCGCGTGAAGTTTAAACTCTGATGAGTATTCCCTCACCGACCGCTTCCCTTGTTTTAGGGTGCGTAGGAATGCCCTAGCCTTCGGGCCAGCATTCCGGTCCTTGAACTGGGTATGCAACACCAAGATAAAAGCGTCCACACTCACCAGCTCCAGGCCCCTTGCATTGTGGAAGCCCACGGACCAAGTTGTTGCGGCCCCTGTCAAACGGGCTGCGATCACATCCACGCGGCTGCTGTCATCTGGGAACAGGTGGCCCCATTTTTCCATGAATTTCATCACCTGGACCATGAAATAAGACAGCTCTTCTGGGTCTCTGTCGAATGTCGCTTCAATCAGATCTTTGGGGCGATGAAGAATGGGGACCCTTGGGCTGCCCGGTCTGGGCACAGGTGTGGGGCTGTCTGTGGGTCCAGGTGCCGGAATGTCCGGCGGTCCCGGCAGTCCCAGGCCTTGGGGCACCAGTACTGGGTGGGAGTTCTTGAGGGCGAGGAAGAGCCGGCACCGGCTGCTGTGCCTCTCGATCTACTCGCAGCACCTGCATCACCATCTCCGGGATAGCCAGGAGCAAGTCCTTGAAATCCTGTCTCATTTGAAGTCAATCGGCATTCCACAGCCTCCAGTCATTGGGCCAAATTGAGCCCGTCCTCTGGGGATGTGCGGCCACTGCGCACTTTTGAGTGGCCCGTCACCCATGCCCTGGTTGCTGCCTTTGACATTCCCCTGAACGGCTGGAAGCTGGTATCGGATAGGAATCTGACATCGAACCGACTGTCTCTGCGGGGCCCCTTCGTGAGGACATACATCTCCTCCGTCGGATCCAGGTTGAATTGGCCCCACTGCAAGACACCCGGTTGGTATGCCTGCCCGGCTGGCTGCCTCAGCCCCCTCGGGGTCAGGAACAGGTGGGCAGACGCCGTCTTCGGTATAGTCCCGATGTCCGGGGCCTTTCCCGCGGTGGTCGTCGGGGGAGTAGTTGTCACCGGTACATCGGCTTGGGTAGTGGGAATCACACTCCCCGTCGTCGTGGGTACAGTTTTCTCCTCTTCGTCGCTCATCTCAGCGTGAGAGATGCGAGTGAGTAGGGACAGGTAGATTCCTAACAGAATGTCAGCACCCACAGTAAAACAATTGAGTACATGCTTCTGGAAAGGTTATACTTTATTGCTAGTACTATGGTTGCAGGAACATGTTCACTGTTAGGAATAACCACCATCTAGAAAGCGGACATAGATATAGGGTATTCAAATGTGTCCCCCCCAACCTATGGCCAATCGGCCTGACTCCTGCAGGCAGGAAGGAGGAACAGATCAGTTAGAGCCGAGGCTGGGAAACAAAACTAGTCACACGGTTAATTGATGGGAAGACATTACACCAGCAGGCTACAATGTCAGTGATAACGAGGGGAGAAGAGCAGAGAAAGGAATGTGGCAGCAACTGGCATACAGGTCATGAAAGCGAACCCGGGCCCATAAACAATATGGCAGCATAGCTGACATTGGCTCTGATTCAGGAAGATATGATCCATTAACAGAAACAGGTTTCCATACATAGGTCATTCTTGCTAAAATGAAACATGCTGCTGGGCACAGGGAATCCAACCTTTTTAGTCCAGTACCTGACCCAGGAATCCAGGTGCACGGCATAAAACTGTTTCGATTGCTGATTCTAACTGTGAATACTCTCACCCTGTTCACCCCAACACATATACAGGGATCACAGATTTGGCAGAGAGAAGGCCAATTGGCTGTAGTTGTGCCTTCCCACAACTACAGGGGCTAAAATAAAGTGGAGGTTTCAAGTGCTAGAACCAGCAGGTTCATTCCTGGAATATCAGTTCCTTTGTTTAGTGCATTCTCACTACACAGACTGGCACCCTCCCACTCCTAATGAAAAAAAGGAGAAGCTTTAACATTAATCAGTTTGTTGCTCTGACCACAACAAAACACCATGTAACATTTAACTGACATTAGATTACAGGAATACATACCTGGTATCGACCCAGAGATGTTTTTACATTGCAAGTGGGAGAATTTCTGCAAAATACTTGCAAATTGAGAACTTCCCGTTTACAGCAATTGTCTTTGAAGACCTAAATTTAAAAAAGCTTGCTTCAAACACACAGGCGAAGGAGAACAGTTTGATCAGTCTTTTAAAATAAGACACTTCTTGAAATGAAAGTAAAACCAAGTTCCCCGCTGGGGTTATTACAGGTTAGGCAAGCTTCTGGTATTGAGAATTTGGAAAGTGAGGCCCATATTAATTTCATACTCTAGGAGTCAAAGGCTTAAAGAAGTAACTGGGCAGAGAGAACATACTACCACTGCTCCAGAAAGGTTCATATTTATCTTCAAAGCAAACTCAAGTTGGTGGTTTTGACCAATCAAGTCATGAAGGATTTAGGCTCTCTGGTTCCATGAACAGAGTGCAGCTCATGGAAAGGGACTTTATTGCCTCCTCCTCATCCAAGCTGAAGCCCACTGAGCCAGAGGGCCCTCACCATGGGTGATGATGTAGGGGGAAACTGGCAAAATATACTTTAGGGAGCATTTTCTTCCTTATATTAGGCTATTTAAGATCAAGCTAGAGGTTCTTGATGTACTGGCAAAGGCTGGTAGAGAGGCATGCACTCTGTGCATAGCTATGGTATTCTCTTCCCTTAGAAGGACTGCCAAGATTCCCAAGTGCCAGGCATTAAGTACCCCATTATTCTGAAACATTAGTCAGCACCATCCTCCCCTCCTATGTGTGCTGGACTTGCTGTCACTGTGATAGGTGCAGTGCAACATGCCTAGCTGTTGCAGGTACAGCGAGGCCCTCCCATGCCCCTCATACAATTAGCCAACTGGTTATTCTTCTAAAAGTACCTGGTATGCTGTACACAGACCAGGAGAAGCAGATAACCCGAAAACTCTACATGAGGTGCAGTAAACCTTGTTTTATGATGGATCATTTGATTCTTAATTTAAGTAAATGTTCAAGGAAGTTTTAAAACAATTTATTTAAAACATATATAACCTGCCTTGCCCCCAGCTTAGAACTAGTGTGTGAACACATACAAAAAAATTAAAATATTAAAAGATAGCACTAAACATCTACCTACAATTACATACCCACCCAAAATCCCCAAATCCTCTATGAGAAATGTCCACTTCAATCAACAAAATTCCCTCTAGAACAAAACTGTCTCACAGTACCTTGTGAAAATTGCGTCAAAATGCCTGCCAGGGCTATTTTTGGGCAGGAACACACAGGAACGGAGTTCCAGCTAGCTTCAGAGTTGGCCACGCCCACTACAGCCAAAACCTCTGCATGCGTAGCTACAGAGGGAAGGCCTGAGGCGGGTGGGCCGGGGGGGGGAAAAAAAACTGCATCCCCCCCCCCCTAGCTAGCAATCCAAAACAGTCCAGTGGCACCTTTAAGACCAAGTTTTATTCAGGTACAAACTCTCCCTCCTCTGCGAGGATAGATCTGCATGTCCCCCCCACCCTAATAGCTAGGAATCCAAAACAGTCCAGTGGAGCCTGAGCGGTGAGTGTTGCCTTTTGACACACTTCCAGTGATGTCAGGGGGTGTGGCATATGCAAATAAGTTATGCTAATGAGCTCCTGCACTTCTTTTTCTATGAAAGGACCCCTGGGGGAGACATTTAAATGCCTCCCCCGGCCTGTCCAAGAGCTGGCTTGCTTGGGCAAGCGAAGTGAAGGCATGGAGGTATGTCCTAATATGTTGTCAGCTGTGCTGTCAGGGTGTGTGTCCTAATATGCTAATGAGTTTCTGCTGTTGGGTGTGGCCTATTATGCTAATGAGCTCCTGCTGGATTTTTTTCTACAAAAAAAGCCCTGCCTGTCTCACCTCTTCCTGGAGGTCACTCCAGAAAGATTGAACTGCAGGAGAAGTTCCCAGATGCCATCAAACTTTCACAGATTCTTCACCTACATATTAATCGTTTTGTATTACCACTCAGCGAGTAGTCATATAAACTGAAACTCTTTCCTTACCTCCTCAAGCTTTATTATTTCTTTGTCAACAGGACAGGTCGGTACTGTGTTCAATTCTCTAAAGAGATATACAGGCAAAAAAATTATCTCACATTATATTTAGTAAAAACAGAAGCATTCCTAGGAAAAAAGTGAAATTACTTGCCTATTTAGACCAATATAATATTTTTCCAACTTCTAGATTAATTTCAACAGAAGCTTTCAAAGATTCCTTGGATCTTACAGGTTCGTTGGTTATGAGACACAAGTTATTCAGCAGTAGCTTTTCTCAACAAATTCCATACCCATGATTATGTAACTTTAGATTCAAATACAACCTCCAGATATCGCTAGTTATACTTGCTGCATGCATCTCTTTAAATAGAAACTCTGCTGTCATGTTGCCAAACCAACAGAGGTAGCTGAAGGGAAAATGCCAAAGGGAATGAAATTAGCCAGGCTTGGAGAAAAGGCCAACAACCTAGCAAGCAGCTTAATTGTTAAACTTTCACCATTCAGAAGATCATCTACAAACACTACAATCAATGTATAATGGGGGGAAAGATATACTTAAAATCATGTGGAATATCACCAACAAACGTAGGAAGTACAGCTTTTAAATCACACCAATCTCAGAACAAAATAATAAGAATAAAATAAAGGAGGCAAGTAAAGTAATTCATTAAATGTTGTTCTTATCTTCCTTTCTAATTAATATTACTCTTAAAATCCACTTAATGTCACTTTGGAACATTGCTTACATGTCAGTTTCACTCTGGGGACTCAAGTGAAAACCCCTGGACCAGCATTTTAGGAAGGAAACAAAGATGCATCTAATCAAATATACAGTGAAACTCACATGAGTCATAAGTCATAGGATGCTTTCAAGAGAGATTCAAGTTTCATTTTTATATGTACTGCACCTCTACAATGAAGACACAATTATGCACATTCAATTATATTCTAAATGTTCATAATTTCACCATTGTCATTTTCAAGTACTGGAATAATCATACCCTAATCTACATTTCTCTACAGCAAAAGAACTGCTGGCAACTGATAACATGTCAATGTCTATTCACATAAGCAGGCAAACCAACATCATAAGATGAACACAGTCCCGTCACAGTTTGGTGTAGTGGTTAAGTGTGCGGATTCTAATCTGAGAGAACCGGGTTTGATTCCCCACTCCTCCACTTGCACCTACTGGGCAAGCCATAGTTCTGACAAGAGCTGTCCTTGAAAGGGCAGTTCTTGAAAGAGCTCTCTCAGCCCCACCTCCCTCACAGGGTGTCTGCTGTGGGAAGGGGAAGGGAAAGGAGTTTGTAAGCTGCTCTAAGACTCTGAGTGAAGGGCGAGGTATAAATCCAATCTCTTCTTCTTCTTAAGCATATCAAACTCCCATCCCCCCCCCTTGAAGATTTTAGTTTATTAAGACAAGCATAAAAAACATACAAAACCCAGAACATACACATGAAACATACATGTTGGGGGGGGGGACTCTTACATTATTAAGCCATCTGTTACATTATTTCTTACAGTATACATTTGGCTTATTAGTTACAAAAAAAACCCAGAGTCATTTGTTTATGAGAACTGCATATATATGTAGGCCATTTCTATAATGGCTCTAGTTTTAATAAAAACTTATATAGTTAATTTACTGTATTCTTCCAGCCATGTATAAAATCTTGACCATGTATTTTGACATTTTTCTTCTTGTTGTCCTTTCAAGAATAAAGTGAATTTGGAGGATTTAAACACAGGCATTTTATCTCTTTCACTGAAATAAAATGGGACTCTACAGTGCTTAATTTGGTATGGATTATGCTTTGCACCTCCACCAGATCAATGACATTAAAGTATTAAGATTATACTTTGAATTTAAACAGGAGTTTCTTTGTGAATACACAGCAAGTAAACTATATTATTTAAGATCAGCAAAATATATCAAAATCTCAATTCTAAAAGTAAACAACAAAACATAATCAGTAAAACCCAACAAAAGTGAAAGCCATTCAGAATTCAAAATATTTGGAAAAGGGTCCTACCAGCTTTTATGCTGATGAAAGAGGGAGAAGAGAACCCCCAACCAGCATCGAAAATACTTTTGCTCTCCCGAAGTGCAAGCAACTGAGCCTTCATGGTCATTAATATGCACAGTATTAGTTCAATAACAACCTTTATTAGTGTATTGTTATTTGTGTTTTTAAGGAGGTTCCTTCATGAAGGCTCAGTTACTTGCACTTTGGGAGAGCGTTTTGCCAGCAATAGAACAGAAGGTTTTGTACTTGCTTATTAAAAGGGACTGGCTTGCTCCTTATGTGAAAGCTGAATTGCTAAAGTAGGAAGATAACCACAGAGCAATGAGAGGAAAATAATTAATGAAGAGTGAAATCTTCTGAAGAAGTTGTAACACAAAACGAGTATAGCTAGTTACTGGTGTCTTGTTTTATAATAACATCAGGATGAGCCCTGTTGAAAATGGAGATATAAGATTATTTTAAGTGTTATTTTTATTTCTCTATGATAATGATAATGTAGTTTTACCAAATAAAGTATAATAGCCTGTATATCACAGTGATTGTTCATTGTATTTAGTATGTGGGATGGGGACTGCAGTGAGGGGGGGTAAGAAGGTGAAAGGAAGAAAAAGACCAGTAGGGCTCAACCCACAGAAATGCAATCTTTCCATCACTTATAAAGGTGTACTCAGGGCTTTAGAGATACACAAGAGGGGGACCCGCGATACTCGCGGGGGGGGGAGAAGAGCTCCGTCTCCTCAATCCCCCCC
>NW_015177011.1:1779280-1789548 GCF_001447785.1 Gekko japonicus
CCGCACGCCCACCTACCTACCTACCTACCCGGCCTGCCTGCCTGCCGGCTCCAAAGAGGCGGCGGCGGCAGCAGCGTTCGCAGAGCGTCTCCTGCACACGCGCAGGAGACGCTCTTGCACTTTCGGGGGGATTTAAACATCCCCCGAAATTTTTTAAAACTTTTTTTATTTTTGTGCACACGTGGGGACTGGCCCACGTGTGCACAAACCTCCCCCGGCCCCCCAGCTGCCCCCGGAGCGCTGATTTAGCGATCCGCACTCCGGGGGCAAGTTCGCTATTAGATATATAGATGGCAGCCTCTGAAGAACACAGCAGAAGGGAACCAGTGCTCCATTCACTTTAGTGCCCCTTCACAAATCAATACCACTAGGCAACATGGCTGGGGGAAAAAGAAAAAAAGAATAGAGCTGAGCAAATATAAGTGTTTAGAAAAATAATTCTTACTTCAAAGAGGTAATGCAGCGCTGGCAAAACCTGTGCCCACATCCTGTCTGGTGAGGATTATGAAGGACTAGATGACAGTGGGCACATTTATATCGTTCCTCTAAGTTTTCTACAAACTGATAGTCAACATCAGGCTCAAAGTCCAGAGAAACAGCACTGGTAGAATTCTGGCGGGTGTATGGGTTCAGCAAGTGGCCAGCGAGGTCTTCAGAGGCCATGGACACTCAGCTATAAAACACAAGCACAGGGAGATGCTAGTTGGATACAAACACATCCAAGTACCATATTCAGTATAATTTAAAATGCTGATACACATTTGAATGTTTTTCACTGAAAGCTTTGGCACAAATCTCTTATGCAAATACAATTTCAGTTACTGAAGAACACGAAAGTTATTGTCAAGGGACTATGATGAATAATCAATTAGCAGAACAGTTTAAACAATTTAGCACGCAATATTTTCAACTCTGCTGAATCTACAATCAAAAACAATTTCCCCAGTAGAAAGGTTTCTTCGTGGTTTCTAAAACAATATCCTTTCCCTAAAGATCTGTGATTAATCCTGTGCAAGCTGGCACCAAAACTTGTGTTGAACTGATACTGACTACCTCAGATTACTTTAGAAAATGATTAGACAAATCCATGGTATAAATTATCTATGATTAGTGATTATTTGATTGCTGGATACTAACAATAGGAAATGGTTACTTCCTTATGCTCTGCCTGGGAGCTTCCAAAAGCATACCATTGTATCTCTCTAGACGAGGAAGTCCATGGGTCTGACCCACCAAGGAAATGTTATGTTCTTAAGCATACTCTATTCAAATGGGGAAAACTTCAAGTCCCTGTGCTCTAAGTTATGGTTCTAACAACTAAATGAAATCATTGCTCAATATCTCACCATCCAATCGGGACATCCCATCAATTTCCATGGTATTCCTCCACACTCTCCAATTGTTTGCATGGCAGACTAGAGAAATCATGTGGTCAACATGGGTGGCACTGTCTCTACAGACAAAACAGATTGGCATAATAGCAAGTATTCTGCTTTTCTGGTTGTCTACAAAAATACTGAGTCAGAAGAATAGGAAGTTCCTGTACAGACATGCTGTCAATTCATCTATACTACTTGATTACTGACTTTATTGTCCCCCCTATCTATCCCAGTGGTGTTCATGACTCACACTTGTGTCACAGAGAAAGGTTTGCTACTGTGAGGAATTGCAGAGGATGATGGATGATTTACCACCTTCCCCTGTTATTTCTCAATTTCAGCTCCCTCCCCTTAGCTTGTAGTGGTACACTGGACCTCCAGGTTCCCAAACTGAAATTTCTGCTGAACAACAGTTCCACTTGTCCTAAGTAGTATAGTTCAAGGGTGGTTAAATTTCTCAAACCGTACCTCAAGATGACCTGGTGACTCATTCCAAGTATCCTCCCTCCCAGTATTTCTTGCCCTGCTCCACAATTATTATTTAATGTTATCATACCAGTGCCCTCTCTGTTTTAGCAAGCCGAAAATTCTTCCCCTTGGGGAATATTACTTATAAGCAGGAAATTGCCTTCTTAACTTTTACACCTGCACACATTGTAAAATTAATACATATTTCCTTGTCAGTTTCCTTCAGTTATCATTTGAAGGCCACAGAGCTGAAATAGGTGACGCAGGAAGTGCACAGAGCTCTTTTGTATCACTGTAAGTTTCCTGCTTAACCCAAACCACACCATGTGACATTTTACTTTTGTACAGTACCAACGCACTTTTTTTTAAAAAAACAGGACTTCTCACTGTCTTGGTAAAATGTCAAGGCTTGACACTGAGAACTCAGACACTATTTAGTTGGGCAGGGACGGCACACTTCATACAAAAAGGGCTATTTTATTCTGTGACAACTGTTATGGTTTTCTTTGCAAAATAAAACAGGAGTCAAGTAGCACCTGAAAGACTAACCAAATTTATTTCAGCATAAACGTTCATGAGTTAGGCCTCGCTTCATCTGATGCATATGGAGTGAAAAATCATTTTACAGACTTTTATAAACAAAATCATAGAATTGGGGGGTGTTGTGGTATAGAGAGAAACCTGTAAGATGACTACAGTGATCAGGTAGGTTTTTAAATTTTTATTTATTTGTTTAATTCATTTATACTCTGCTCTTAGGTTTCTAAGGGAGTAGATGGTCCTTCAGGTATGTTGGTCCCAAACCATATACAGTTTTAAATATCAGCACCAACACCTTCAATTATGCCCAGAACCAAACTGGAAACCAGTATAAATGATTATTTATTATTTCAACTTACTATACCGCCCTAACCCCGAAGGGTCTCTGGGCGGTTTACATGGTATGTTCTAAGAACACTCAATCCCTGACTAAGGCCACATGATGTAGGGGTGGGACCGCCTACCTGCACCCTAGTGGTGGGCCTGTTTGTAGCTTCTGGCTCGGCATTTCTTTCCGGCGGTCTCTGGTGTCCCCCTGGGAATGACTGGTTCGTTGGCGGGACCGTTCCTGGTGCACGCCCATGCTCGCTCCGGCCTCGGCTCCATCCTATTCGGCTCCGCCGCGCCCACGAAATACGTCATCGTGCATCTTTCTGGTCTCCACCGTCATCTGCCGCTCGATGTTGTACCGGCCACCAGGGATCGTTCTGCCGGCTCTCGTTGCTGCATCGCCACCACGCCTCGCCATCCAGGCTCTGCCACCGCCGATGTTCTCGCTGCCGTAGGTGCTGCCGCCACCACACACCTCAACGGAGGAGGGTGCCTCCCACCCATCTAAGGGTGGGTACCCATTTGCCTACTCGCTTGATTTAATTGCTTTCGGGCCACTGGGTGGGCGGGAGCTGGGACTAGGGCCAGGAGCTCACCCCATCCGCGGTGGATTCTCGTACAGCCATAGTGGTTGTTCCAAGTTGTTACTAGCAGGCATTAGCTGTCTGCGCCAAGACTGAAGTGATACGGTCCTTACAACCCACTCCAGTCAACATCCCGCCAGCAGTATTCCACACCAGTTGAAGTTTCCAATCACTTTTCAAGGGCAGCCTCATGTAGAGTGCATTGCAGTAATCTGATATGGTCTCTATGACCCAATCCAGTCACCATCCTGGCTACTTTTGCACCAGTGGACGTTTCCAAACCCTTATCAATGGCAACCCCATCCAAAGTGCATTGCAGTAAGCTAATCTAGACGCAATCAGGGCATGCACCTGTCAGAGTCCTGCAGCAATCAGTCCTCAACAACGTTCCTTCAGAAGGTTGAAGTTTATTGAGTACAGTAAAGGCAGGTCATTTGTGCATACATTCAGTGTCAGAACTAACCCTAAAGGCGGGAGAGGGGAAGATATACAGGATTTGAGCCAATCAAGGAGTTAATTAGACCGTGCCTAAATTAACGGGTTCACATTCCCAACAAAGCAGCTAGCGAAAGGTACCGAAGTCACAGGCCTGAGCTAAGAGATAAGACACTACTAGAAGAAATGAAAGTTAAAATTCCAGCCCAAGAGGAAGAAGAAGAAGAAGAAGAAGAAGAAGAGGAGATTGGATATACACATTCAACAGCCTCCTTCTCTCCCCCCCCCACCTGCCATGGCAGCATAGCTGACAGCACCACAGTGGCCAGATCTTTTCCACCCCAGAAAGCACAACTTATCCAGCAGTAGGGCCTGGATCCAAGGCACCCCCAGATTACAGACCTGTTCCTTCAAAAGGTGTGCAACCCCATCCTGAACAGGTGGTACCTTAAATCCTAGGTAAGACCTTCTGCCTACCAGTCACTCTCTCCTAGCCTAACCTACCTCACAGAGCTGGTGATGTGAGGATAAAATGGAAGATGGAAGAATGTTGTAAGCTACTTTCAATCCCCTTTGGGGGAAAAAGCAGGGTATAAATATACACACAAACATAAATCTGCTGCCAGAGTCATATATCTTCCTTGGTCTTCCCCCAGTCAATATCTTTGGCATCATTTTTAGCCACTGCCTTTCAGGCAGCTGGCAGTTATGGAGGACCCTTGAGGCCAGGAGTGGGACTAAGCAGGTTCAGGTCACTCAGCTCTTGAGGGAGGTGAGTCTTCTCTTGGTAGTACATTGCTTATACAGAAGAAAGCTAAAAAGACTAAATTTGGGATGGACACCAATAGGGTAAATCATCTTCTTGGCCCAGTGCACCCAAGCTGTGAGAACAATATTAGATCTGCATAGATTTGATCTCTGCTTTCTATTCAAAACCACATCTCTGATTCTACCAGTTATGCGGGTTTTCCGGAAAAACTGGAATTGGAAACTATTTTTAAGTTAAATAAACAATATCAATAATATTAAGAAAAATCTAAATAATGTTAGCAAAAGCAAGCAAATACCATGTACAAGCACTGGGGTTTGTCTATGTTTCATAAGTGTGGCGTGGAAGGAGAAGCCATGGCAGCCAGAATCTGCCTGTGACTGGGAGAGCCCTCCCTGCCACACACAGCTTTTCCTCCTGTGGTGTGCTTTAAAGTGCACCACAGGAGAAGAAGCCATGGCAGGCAGGATCTGCTTGTGGCCAGGAGAGCCCTCCCGGCTGCATGTACATCCTGGGGTCGCCTTTCTCCTGGGTCATGGCAAACCACAGCCGGTGACAGTGGGGAGGAGATCTCCCAGGAAGGGTCTCCCTTTCTCCTGGCTGCGGTGAGCCTCGAAAAGGAGAAAACCATGACCCTGCGATTTTTGTGATGAATTTAGGTTCCTGACAACATTCATGCCCATTCCTATCTATGACTGGGCAAAACTCTCCTATATTAACCAAATATTCCAATAATCTGTAGCCATGTTCTGTATGGGCACCACCACTCTGCCATGGAATCTTGTTGGGTAATCCTGGGCCGTGCACTCAGCCTAACCTACTTCGCAGGGTTGTTGTGAGGATAAAATGGAGAAAAGAAAATGTTGTAAGCTACTTTGGGCTCCCATTTGAGAGAAAAGTGGGATGTAAATATAAATAAGTAAATAAATGAATGCAGTACAGGGCTGATTCCACATGTAGATGGTTCTCTGTGTAGCTCTCACACTTGCTCCAAATGCAGAAGCATTCACAGTAGCAACAACCCATACATGAAGTTTTCCCCCATAGTTTCCTTTTGGCCTCAACCCTCTGCAGCTGCCATTTCCTTCCCACCTCCAGACAGCTTTTTTTAAGGGTAGAGGAAATGGTGCCATATAAGAGGGACTTGGGGGGAAAAACCCTCTCAATATCATGTCCAAAGGCATTTTGAGTGTAATCTTTCCAAAAGGATTATATTAAACCCACTTTGGGAAAGTTTGCAGCAAAATGGGAAAACATGGACACAGGATGAATCAAGGATGATATCATGTGGATACTCCCTAAAAAGTGCAGCAGTAAGGAAACCAAGGCAGAGCAAAACATCTGAGTGGAAAAAAATGCAGATGTGCTACACCTACTACCAAACTTTCATTTTTCTGCATGAATTAGAACAAAAAATTGGAACTAGACATAACCCAGAACCAGCACTATAATGATTAACCTGACTACAAAATGTGGCTAAAAACAATAGCCATAGTAATTGTCATAACTATAGTTTTTTCTTAATCAGCAATTGTCAGGGTTCCCCAGTCAATCACACTCAACACCAGGTCTGCAGGAATACCAGTCTATTGAGATAGATAGTACTTGAGACACCATTAACGTCTTGTGTCAGGAATGACGAAAGCTGTGCGGGGGGCCCAGGGAAATACTGCCTTCGAAGGAGACCCCCTGACACCCCCAGGCCAAATGAGCAAGCACCTACAAGCGTGGGCTAATGCAGAACCGTTAGGTTCCCAGTGGGAAGATTATGGAAGAAGCGCCTCTAGCTCCAAGGCCACTTGCAAGATAAGCACTAGGCTAGAGAATGCATGGGGGGAGGGAGGCGAGCACCGATGAGAGTTACACACCCCAGCTCATGGCAGCATCAGTTGACAGCAATCTGCCTAGGGATCCAGATGAGAAGCAATAAGAAGTCACAAGCGTTTAAGAGTGCAAATAGTGAATTTCCTAGGGTGAATTCAAATGTTTTACAGAAAAATAAACAGTATTGATAATTACCTTCTTCAAAAACTAGATCTCATTTATATTTTCCCAATATAAATTAAAATCAAGTGCTATAGCAAAGATGCATGCTAACTAATTCTGCAGATTTAACACAGTGTAATAGCTTAATTAAAAAGTACAATTTAAACATACTAAAAAGGAACAGAGTATGTTTTGTGCTGCGCCCTTTTTGCCTTTATTTGCTTCATCGTACTTATTAATTTGTGCTGTTTTCCTAATTATTAATACTAATTAGTGCATTTTCCTGTTACATTTGATATTCAAGCCTCTGATCATTTCCATATCATACTGAAATAAGACGCAAGTAATCTGAAAATCTCCAGAAAATAAAATTTACTCATGTGTATTTACAGACATAGCAAGGAAGAATGCCACAGCTCCCAAAGAAGCAGTTAATGCTGGAGCTACATTTTTAAATTTAATAACTGCTTCTCATTAAAGCTTTGCCACAGTAGTTTGTGTTGTGTTCAGCGTTTATTTAAATACAGAGAAGAAACTAATACAAAAGCATATTTTCTTCAAGTTATTAGTAATCCTTGCATTTATGCAGACTTTTCAATGAGTGAGCCAGTATCTGGATAGTTGTTTCTTCTTGTTAAACTTTATTCAGTATAAAATCTTTTAAAGAAATGTCAGGATTACCAATAGGTTGCACTTGTTATGCTGAACTATACAGACATTTAGGAATGGCTTACTTGTAAGACCACTGAAAATCTTGCAGTACTTTCATTAAAACAAAAAACCAAACACAAAATATGGCAAGAGTATTCAAGAGACCATGATTACCAAGGCACTATTCAGATGTCAAGGTTTGTTCCAAAGGGCAAAAAACTGGTTTGTGGCCTTGCTTGCTTGCCTCCCCCACCTCCGCACAAAGAGTCTGATTGAAGACTTCCTGGTTAAGTCTTCAGATTCTGTGCTTAAAGTAACCTCAATGCTGTAGTCATACACAAAAAACAAAGTTCCATAACTATTTTCAAGCTGACTGTCCATCAATCCTAAAAGAAAAGCTTCTGGTTTCATTTGTATGGTAGTTTTTAAAAAAATTCTGTATTAATGATTCTATTTGTATCCAGAATTTCTTAGCTTTGTTACAAGTTCATCACATATGATAAAATGTCCCTTCATGCTACTCACATTTCCAACATTTATTTGACGTATGTTTATACATTTTAGCCAATTTATCTGGAGACATATACCAACAATATATCATTTTATGAAAGGGTTTTTTTTGAGATTGACACGTAATGTGAATTTCAAACCCTTCTGCTACAATCTTTCCCATTGTTCCATCTGTATCTCATGTCTAAAGTTCTTAGCCCATTTTACCATAGTCTATTACTTGTTCTTCTGTTTCATATAAAGTTTATACATTTCAGCAATAACATAAATGTCATTTGTACATAACTCTGTTTTAAATACAGTCTTATATTCTTCAAAATCATAAAGTTGTTCATCAAGTTTAAATCTCTCTAATAGGTAAAGGTTCCCTTGCTCGAAAGCCAGTCGAATCCGACTCTAGGGTTGCGGTGCTCATCTCCGTTTCAAAGCCGAAGAGCCAGCGCTGTCCGAAGACGTTTCCGTGGTCATGTGGCCGGCATGACTAAACACCAAGGCGCACGGAATGCTGTTACCTTCCCACCGAAGTGGTACTTATTTATCTACTTGCAATTTCTTGCTTTCGAACTGCTAGGTTGGCAGGAGCTGGAACTAGAGATGGGAGCTCACTCCATCATGCGGCACCTGGGTCTCAAACTGATGATCTACTGACCTTCCACAGCCTGCAGTTCAGCGTCTTAACCACTTGAGCCACTGCAGCTCCACAATCTCTCTAATAGTTGAAAATAAAAAAACACTGACAATTATACCAGTCTCACCTGGTGGAAGTTTCTAGCTCTGTAGTCGCTGTTGGCCCTTCCCCTTTTTAGCGGACCAAGGCATTGTGAATAACAGAATGGGTGACGGGGGGGGGGGGCTCAGTGTGGTGTGCTAACATCCCTGTACCACTGACACTCCCTTCAGAGGCCGAAGACTTGTTGGGTTGCAGCAGATGGGCTGCAGGGATGCCACCGTAGTCCCAGGCAAGCCCTGAACCTGACCACCTGTAGCCAGGGGATGTGGCTGCTGGTGCCCCAGTGGAGGGGAGGACTTTGGTCCCTTGCCAGGTCGCCAGGCCCGGGCCCCTGTCCGGCACAACCCATCACATCCACCCTTACCACCAGAGTGGATCTGGTCAGTTTCAAAGGACAGAGCCTCGCCAGGGCCAACCACATTCCAACCACCCTGGGTGTGCAAATGAGGGGCTCAAACGGCAAACAGCAGCAACTACTGTGCAACATCAGCCATTGACAGCACAAGCAACGGGCAATGTGAACAACATGTGCATTGCTCTTCCAGTTGGCCCCCCAGTAACACGCCAACCACGGGGGTAAAAGGCATCAATGGCCATTGGGAGCCAGGTTTCACACAGGCACTAGCACCCTGGGATCCAGGGCCTACAGAGCTAGGAACATCTGTCATCAGGTGAATGCAGGAGCCTGCACTGTGGAGGGATTGGTCACTCGTGCAGATGTGCAGTCCTTCCAGCCTGGGCATAACCATCTTACCTGGTGGAAATTCCTAGCTCTGTAGTCACTGTTGTTCCGTCTTCTTTTCAGGAGATCCCAAGCAATGTGAAAAACAGAATGGCTGAGGGGGAGCGGGCCACCTCCTGGCAACAGCCACGGGGGCCCAATGGTCCCAAGTATGCATTGCCCCCTTGCTGACCCCTCTGCATGCTGGAGGCCACCATGGGTCTGGCAGCTGGGCCACAGGCATGTATCTGCAGACCTGACCGAGCCCTGTTCCTGGCCAGTTGTGCTCAGGGGCACCACTCTGTTCAGTCTGGTGGGGCAATGACTTCCAAATGGCAGCATGTGCTGGGGGTTCTGGCCCTCATGGTGGTGGGGAAGCCCATACACAGCTGGAGGCACCCTGAAACCTCGTAGTGGGGGTCATGGGTGGGCCACCAGCAGCTTTGTCATTCCCTACCTGGGCAGAGGGGTGGAGAGGCCCCTCAGGTGTCACCACAGCCATCAGGATGTCTCTGCTATTAAATGCGTTCCCGCACATGTTCCCACTGGAGATGGTCCCTAAGATCCTGCCTTGCAGAAGCCCCCGGTGACAGCACAGGGTCCTGTTCCCTGGGCCAAAGACCCTCCACATCAGCCCCACCAAGGGGAGGTGGGAGGCACTGGCACATGATGATGTTGTGGAGCATGGTGCACACTGAGGACAGCTTTGCCACTGCCAGAGGCTGCATAGCTCTCAGGTCCAGTGTGGTGCAGGCATCAGAATAGAGATGTAAAATTTCCGGAAATTTTCAGTTTTTTTCCGGAAAAAAACGGAAATTTTTGGAAAAATTAAAAAAATGCTATATTAGCATTTCTTTTGTCTTTTCTAGATTGAAAGTCATTCTGTTACTTTAGGAACATAAAATATGACTATGGACATTTTTACTTGGCATGAAATTATCACAACTAGCATATTAAAAATATAGTGTATCCAAACAATTATTACAAACAGAATACCCACCCACACGCAAAAACAAAACTGAAACTTTTTTATTTTCTTCTGACAATCGCACCTTCTAAAGGAAGAAATGCATCTTGTTCTTGCATTGGAGAGTTCAGTTTGTAACCTAGGACTTGCTTGTCCTCAGTGCACAGAAATTAGATCAATCTGATACCAAAGAGATAT
>NW_015177011.1:1789601-1855512 GCF_001447785.1 Gekko japonicus
TTTTTCCGGTTTTCTTCCGGGCCTTCACATCTCTACATCAGAATCCAATCTTCAACTGACCAAATGCCCGCTTTATGACCATGCATGTTTGTCGAATGTAGGCTGCATGGTCTGGCGGGTCATCTTCAGGATATAGCATCAGCAAATATGGCAGCAGGGGACAGAGGGAATGGCATGCAAGGCATCAGGGGTGGTGTTCTCTGCTGTATGCCCACCCAGTCATGCCAACAATACCAACCCAGGAGCCATTCTTTGCCCTCCAGCCGGGCAGCCAAGAGGCGATTGAGGCTGGATGCTAGAAGGATTTGGATGTCATGGATGCTGCCCGGGAACTTGGCCACAAGGTCTGTGAAGATGCGCTGGTGGTCACAGGAGGCCTGAACATCCAGACTGTAGAAATGGTGCTGGTTACAGTAGACCTGTGGCTCCTCTTGGGGTGTGTGTGATGGGGGCTATGTGTGTGCAGTTCATAGCCCCCACCACATTGGGAAAGCCTCCATATGATGCAAACCCTGCCCTGATGGACGCAAGGTTGGCGTCCTCAGTGGGTATGTGCACATACTCCTGGAGGTAAACCAGCATGGCATCCAGAAAACTGTGTAGACAGAGGCTAGCAGAAGACTGCGACACCTTGAGCACCTCTGCAATGAACCCCTGGAAGAATCCAGTGGCCAGAAACCTCAGGGACAACAGGATTTTCTGCAAGATGGGGAACTTGGCCCTGGACTACTGGTCTGAGCTCCTTGCACAGAGCCTGAATAGCAGCTCTGTCTAGGCAAAACTGATCAAGGCATGTGCTGTCCAAAAGACAGGGGATGCTGATGCAAGCCCGGTACCAGTGGGCATGGTGCCTCCTCTGCCATCGCTGTGCCACCCAGATGCAGAGCACACTCCAAGCATGGGAGGTAAGGGCAGGAGGGAGCACCATTCCAGCAACACTTGGCCTGACTCTGTGGAAAAATGGGAAAGTGACCATGAAGGGGATGGGCAGCCAGAGTCACATTTATCCACGTGTCTCCTGCACTTCCCCCGGATGTTACCTACCCCCTCTGTAAGTGGCTCATTGCCCTCCACCCACAGCCACTTCCTGGTGGGGGATGGCCACGGCATGAGCATAGGAGGTGGGGCAGGGCAGGGATCAGTGTCTTCCCATGGTGGGACAGCCCGCCTTCAAATTCCTGTGTGTGGGTGGCAGCAATGGATGGAGGGGCTGGCAGAATGTGTAACGGCGGCTGCTGGGCACCTGGAGGGGCTTCTTGCTGTTGCAAGGGATGCGAGTGAGGGACAGGAGCACATCATGAGGCTGCTGTGGGACCTCCTGGAGTCTCTCCAGCCCCCTTCAGCAACCTTTGCCCCTCCTCCTGTTGTGCCTCCAGCAGGGGTGGCTTGCAGGTTGGCATGGGGACACCCTTAATGGCATGGGCTGCCATTGGTGAGTAGGGCCCTCCTGGTGGTGAACAGGGGCACCCTGAGTGCAATGTTCTTGTCTGTCAGCCTCTGGTGCCCTGTGCACTCTGAGTGTGGGGTGCCACCATGGGGTGCCTGTGGGGTTGCCCTGTGATGCCCCTCTCCCACTGACAGAGGCAGGTGCTGGTCTTTTTAAGTGGGTGTGTGTGGCAAAGGAGAAGTGTTGTCCTGTGGACTGCCCCTCTCTGCCCCCTGCCAGTGATGGACACTTGGCTCAGCCTCCTGGGCTCATGGTCCTGCCTGCCCTATCATGCCACCCCTGCCTTGCAACAATGCTGGAATGGAACGCTGCGGCAGTATCACCACGGATGGTGCTGTGGCAGAGCTTGTTGACACTGTTGAGACACCTTTTCCCTATTCAGCCACCATGTATCTATCCTCTTAGGGGGGCGACTAATGCCACCACAGCTGCACCATGGCCAGCTACTGCAGTGCAGGTGCAACTCAGGGTTGCTCCACCTGTTTTCACCACCATGGATAATTAGTGTAATCTACAAAAGTGGCCACTTCACAGCTCACCAGCCATTCCAGATTATTTATGATTTATGAATGATGCAAACCCTGCCTCGTGGGCACTCCATGAAACTGCAGAGCGGTCGGGTTAGAACGGATAAAAGGAAGTACTTCTTCACCCAAAGAGTGATTAACACATGGAATTCACTGCCACAGGAAGTGGTGGGTGCTACAAGCATGGACGGCTTCAAAAGGGAATTAGATAAGCATATGGAGCAGAGGTCCATCAGTGGCTATTAGCCACAAGGTATAGCTAGGGGCTCTGGGGCAAGTGATGCTCTGTCTTCTTGGTGCTGGGGGGGGGGGTCAACAGTGGGAGGGCTTCTAATGTTCTGGCCCCACTGGTGGACCTCCTGATGGCACTGGTATTTCTGGCCACTGTGTGACACAGAGTGTTGGACTGGATGGGCCTTTGGCCTGATCCAACATTGGCGTCTCTTATGTTCTTATGTTCTTAATGAATTAAACAGCACTGATCCCAAACTGTCTCCTTAACCTGACCTTTTGCTTTCTGTCATATAACCAGGAAATAACCCATGAGATGAGCAGTCATTTTATCCCATGACTGTTAAGTTTATTCAGGAGTCTTCGGTGAGGAATACTGTCAGAAGTCTGCTGGTTCACCCTTATCCATAAGCTTGTTAAAATTTCCAAAGAACTCTAGAAAGATTAATGAGATGAGACTTCCCTTTTGCAGATTCCCCCATACAGGGTAAGAAGATCTCATTTCTCAGAACTTCTTTCACTGAGCTGGTATTGTAAATAATGAAATACTCCCCTTTAAGCCTAATTCTGCAAAAAACTTAATAGTTCCTTGGGCATTTAATATTTGTGTTACAGCCACTTATGGAAAAGCTGTAATTGCACCAAAAGAATAAAAAGAAAAGATGATGAGATGGAATATCAGAATGGTAGATAGGTGGAAAATAATTTTTGCTTCAAAGAAACTCACAAAACATACTTGAAATTTTATGCCAAGCATCTGTAAATTGGGGGGGGGGGATTTCTGCATATTGGGCTGATTTAGCGGACCAAGTGTTCTCCATGTTGGTGTCAGAATGTTTCTCTAACTTTACTCCTTCTTCAGAGGAACTTCTGTCACAGTTCACCTTAGACTCCTGCTCTTCCCTTACACCACACTGCAATCTAGACGCCATTTGCTAAATGGAGGATCCTGTACCTTTTTATGCAAGACTTTCATCTCTTGCCCTCTGATTCTATTGATTTTTTTCCATGTATGCATCAGATATTCATATAATTCATATATTCCAACAGGAATGAAGGGATTTATGTATTGACCACAGTAGATTGCACTACCATTAACAGCCAGATTAGAATGAACATACAAAACTGTCTCCTAATGAACATACCACTGGGCACAGTGCAGCTGACTAGCAGCAGCTGCAGCGTCTCATCTGAAGACCATTTTCAGAACTGTTATGAGATAATGCCAACTAGGACTGAACCCAAAAGTGTCTGCATGAAAAGCACATGCTCTGCTACTGGGCCATGGTTCCACCAAAAAAGAGAGGACAGGAAAATGTCTTATTGCTACTTATTTTGATCAATGGGAGAAGGCAGCTGAAGAAAAAGTTACCGAACTCAAGAGAGTACTTTTACCATAAGATGTGTGCAAATGGACCTAGGGAACTTCCCACAGAAAGCAGAGAAAGCAGTTCTTATGTTCCTGGGTTTATAGGAAAACCTCTTTGGATAACTATGCCCATCTAGTTTGACATCTTCCCCCACACTCATAGAAGCCAACTATATTCCTCCAGGAAGTTCATATGCAAGGCATAAAAGTAACAGGGGTATGCTGCTTTTGAACATTGCTAATAGCTATGCAAGGACTCATAGGTCAGGGGGAAACACCCGTCACACACACCAGAGTATCCCCATAGTCTTCCCTCCGCAGAACCAGGAAACAGACTGGAGGAGGAGGAAAGTCAAAGCCAGTGTTCCCTCTAAGCTGAGTTACTGTGAGGTAGCTCACAGTTTTTTAGTCTCCGGCTCACACATTTTTGTCTTAGCTCAGGAAGGATGGCTCTAGAGCAAACTAATTCACGCAGCAGCCAAATCACTCGCTCACAGCTTTAATGCCAGTAGCTCACAAAGTAGAATTTTTGCTCACAGGACTCCGCAGCTTAGAGGGAACACTGGTCATAGCCAGCTCCAGGCTCCTTTTTTCCAGGTAGTAAAAAGCCCAGTGGCACCTTTAAGACTAACAAAATTTAATGTAATGTGAACTGTCGAGAAACACAGCTCTCTTCGTCAGATGCGTTTCTCAAAAGCTTATGCTACAATAAAGTTTGTTACTCTTAAAGGTGCTACTGAGCTTTTTACTATTTTGCAGCAACAGACTAACACGGCTAACTCCTCCGTATCTTTTTTCCAGGTGGCAGTCACCATCTTTTCACACAGCATTTGAGTTGCCATATGGCCAATTAAGACTGTCTGAAGAAAATATTGTACCGATGTTACCTAACATTTTATGGGGCATTTTAATCCTCCCCCATTTTATTTAACAAATCAGATTTTTTGTAGAACTCTAAATTGTATCCCATTGCACTTAAATCTGTTTGAGGACCAGCTCTTGGCTGTTAGATATAAGCACAGAACCTCTTTTGAAGGACAATTCATCTTGTGGCAATTAATTATCTTCTACAGAAATGGCACATAAACCACAAAAGATGAAGTATCATCATATCACCTAAAGATGTGAAGACTCAGAAAAATTCAGGGAAGGGGACATTCCCTCCCCCAAAAAACCTCTCTTTTCAGATGGGAAGTTCTCTCTTTTGGAATGAGTAAATGACTTTTAAGTCAGTTTTGCCCACTCAAAATGTGTAGTGTTAAGATTTTCATGCAAAATAGTAATTCCTGTATATACTGTAGACATATACACCACATTTAAAGGTATGTTTATTGTTCAAAAGTTGAGTAATTTTGTCCACAGTTACTCAGCTATACTGTGTATGATAATACTACACTATGGAAGAATTAAATGTTTCAAATATTATAAAGTTTAATTCTGTATCAAAATACAGTGTGAGCCCTGTGAATATATGAGGCTGGTTCTATCCACATAATACGTTTTGGCATTTGTACTTATTCAGATAGTAAGCTATATAAACACTGGTGCTTTTTTGTTGCTGTAACAGCTAGAATAATTCATCTTACCTATACATTGCACTAAACTCTGAACTCTGGCCCCTATGAACAGAGTCATTATCCTAGTCAACTTGAATCCAGGAAAAATATTTCCAAAAGTGCCCGGAAATGCAGGGGGGAGGGGAGAGCTGAACAAATGAAAAACCAGCAAATATGTATTTACCCATAAATTTCTCCTACTGCTATCAGTACCTTGCAGAAAGGAAGCAGGAAGGAAATAACAAGATAAGATTTGGTTTGTATGTAGATAGGAAGCTGACTGTATCAACATGGATGAAAATGGGGAAAAAATCCTGGCATAATTAAGCATCGAAGAAACTCTCATATAGTGTTGGCTTAGGCTGAAATTGAATCCGATGAAGATGGAGGTCCTGTGCCTGAGTCGGGGTGGCCCGGGGGTAGAGATCCCACTCCCGACCTTCGATGGGGCACAGTTGGTGCCAGCGTTAGGAGTTTGGGAGTGCTCTTGGATGCCTCCTTAACAATGAAGGCCCAGGTAGCAGCCACTGCCAAGTTGGCCTTCTATCATCTTTGGCTGATTAGGCAGTTGGTTCCCTTCCTCAAACGCAACGACTTGGCAACAGTGATTCACGTGACAGTCACTTTGAGATTAGACTACTGTAACACTCTCTACATGGGGTTGCCCTTATCTCAAATGCAGAAGCTGCAGATAGTGCAAAACGCTGCAGTCAGGCTGTTGATGGGTCTCCCTGTGTGGGAGCACATCCAGCCTGTACTGAAGGTATTGCACTGGCTACTGGATTCATTTCACAAGGTGCTGGTTCTAACCTTTAAAGCCCTATATGGTCAGGGACTGACATACCTAAGGGACCGTCTTTCCCCACATGTTCCCTGGAAAGCACTGTGTTCAGGGACGCAAAATCATTTGGCCCTCCCAGGCCCCAAGGATGCCAGGCTGGCTACAACCAGGGCCAGGGCCTTCTCAGTGGCGGCTCCATACTGGTGGAATGAGCTCCCAGAAGAGATCAGGGCCCTATGGGACCTTATGCAGTTCCGCAAGGCCTGCAAGACGGAGCTCTTCCACCAGGCCTTCAACTAGGAGCTGCCCCTGACAAAGAACCCTGTTCCCTGAAGACATTAGAACAGTTTGTGCCAGCTACACAAAGATCAGATCTACGGGCCGACCATCAGGACAGAGCATCAAAGGTCGTCCACTATCTTTTAATTCATTTAACCATCTGATAACTTATTAGTATTATAATGTTAGCACCTTTTAATGTTGAATGAATACCACTGGAACATACAGTCATCTAAGCTGTACTATAAATAACACTGATTTCACTTATTTAGAGCATGTTCCAGCATTTTAGGAGTATTTTAAATTATTGTTATTTTATGTTTATATGTCTATGACAGGTTTTAATTGTATTTTATATGAAATTCTATGTAAACTGCCCTGAGCCTGCCTCAGCCAGGAGGGTGGGGTATAAACCGAATTAAATAAATAAATAGTGTGGATATAATGAAGGTCCTCATGGCACCTTGAAAACAAATTAATTTATTGTAGCAAAATAAATCAGAAGCTGCATTCAGCCGGCCAAGAGATACATACAAAAGCTTCAAAACAGCCCGGTTGGAGTCCAGCAGCACCTTAGAGACGAACAAGAGTTTCAGGGTATAACCTTTTGAGAGCCAAAGCTCCCTTTGTCAAGCGCTACTGGACATTCCTGAAACAAAGCTTCAAAGATCAGAAGGTTTGTAGGGGCGGGGGCAGGGTAGGTACTACAAAAAGAGGCCAGAAGTCTGAGTTTCCCAAGTCACAAGTTTGTTACATTACATTGCAGAACACAGGTGAACGCCAGTGTTGTTCTCTTTGCACAGGGCTTCTTGTCATGTATTATATCATACTATGGGCCAAATCTTCAGCAGCCCTGGAATCCAGCCCGTACCTCCAGATGACGATGTCACCCTGCATATAACTAGGAGGATCATCCACTGATCTTATACATGTTCTTCAGCTATATAACCTCTGCAATTTGCTAGGAATCTACTCTGTATAAACAGAAGGAAATGTTCTTTTCAGCTTACAAAAACAAAAATAAATTGTTCTAACTACCAGCTGTTGCTCCTTGAAAGTTTGTAGTTGTCTAAACAAGACAGCAGCACAATAAATGGAGAGTAAGGAGCAAAACTCTTGGATTGTCAGTGTCCTTGTGCTCTGGGGACTGGGAAAAGCTAGATAGTTATGTAATATAGAGGAAAGAAGCAAAAAAAAGGAAAGAAAGGACAAGCGACAGTTGGTGTGGTGGAATGCCTCTCAAGCCAGAATTTGTGCCAAGGTTTCTCATAATGGATAAAAGCTCACCAGAAGCATTCAAGAGCTAAACCAGCAAGAGCAAAGCGGCAGAGAGAGCCTATGTTCAACTCCATGAAAGGAGAATTCCCTTTAAATATACTACCACTATTATTATCAACAAGGTTTTTACCTTGCCTTTCTTCTCCCATAGGTCAACCAAGGCAGCTAACAAATTAAAACATACAAATTAAAATCTCATCTCAAGCTATTAAAACCAACACATGAGTACATCATTAAAACAAGTTAAAACCGAAACTTAAAGTAAATGCAAAAGATAAAAACAACAGTTAAAACTTTGGGGAGGAAGGAGGGATCACTGAGGAAATGCCAAGTGAAACAAATCTCCACTGACTGGTAGAAGATGGCGACAGAAGAGGACAGCCAAATCTCCCGGGGGGTGGGGATGTTCCACAGTCTTGGTCCCACTAGTGAGATGGCCCTCTTGCAGGGTTGTCACCTGCCTGATCTCAGAAATGGGGGGGAGGCACCCAAAGCAGGCCCTCTGGAGATTCCCCATTGGCTGGGTAGGTTCATAAGTGAGTAGGCAGTCCCTTCAGGTATATTGGTCCCAAACCATATAGGGCCTTAAATATCAGCACCAGCACCCTGAATTGTACTCATGGTAGTGGAAGTTACCAATACAGATAGGGAGAGACAAAAAGTCTGGAAGGGGAGGGATTAGGGGCTGGGCTAGGAAGGTGATCCAGGAAAGCTAAGTATACTTCCTCACTCCCATGTGGGATGAAAAGGGGCTTGCAAGACAGTTGCCTCTTAAGTAGGATAGATACACTAAATACAAATTAACTGTTTCAGTGCCTAGCAGTGCAATATTATGTAAACCAGGGGTGTCAAACTCATTTGTTATAAGGGCTGGATCTGACATAAACGAGACCTTGTTGAGCCGGGCAATGTGTGTCATAAAATGTAATGCCAGGTAGCGTAGATATAAACTTTATAAAGGACACAAACACAAAGCTAATATTTACTTAAAATAAAAACATGCTTAAAACATTAGCTCTGTAAGCTGCAAACCTACTTTTGATTTATTGACATTCACCACAGAAATCTCATGCTCAGAGTTCTGAGTCTAGGACCCAGGGGAAAACATGAAATGGCTGAGTGATTAAGAGAGTCTGGCGAAGCAAGCTATGATGCAGCAGCAGCAGCAGAACAACTGGAAGCAGGAGATGGCCAGTTCCACTGCGGGCCTGATGGAAGCCCACCAGGGGCCTGATGTAAACCATGGGTTTAGATTGGAGTGACTCTGTATAGGATTGCACTGTAGATTAACCAAGTAGCATGCTTCATTGTTTAGGTAACCTCTGAAGTATGTATAGGAAACTTGATTGAAAAGCAACCTTTTTTTTTCTTGGTGATGTAAAGTTCCTGATTTTAAATCACATTTATTTAAAGTCAACCCACCCTGTCCTTAAGAGACTAAGTTAGCTCAGTAGATTAAAAACCTTCATTCAAGAGCAAATATCATACAAACTGTGATTCAGAAACAAGAAAAGTCTGACACGCAATCCTAGGTACATTATCTTTGAATAAGTGCATGATTTACTAGAGGACTGGGCTACAGATTAAAAGATGAAAACCCTTAAGGATGAAATAACACAAAACACATGGTAACAGACAGTTTTCTGCCCAAGCTTGCTCAATTTCCCTCCTTACTACAGCTCCTGTCCCACATGGGTTTTGTCCATGAAGTTCCATCATCCCCATTTTAGCCTTTTTTTGTGATCAAAAAACACCCGCCCTTACTTTATCACCATCAGCGAAGATGGGTGGATGTGTTTTTATGGTCTTTTAGACCATCAGTTTAGCTAGTAACAACATGTTATGACCTCAAAATAAAATAGCTAGCACTTTAATATTGTACTGTTTTACTCAACTGCCTTTAAATGTTTTATGCTAATTTTGATTGTTGATATGTATTTTATCTTCTGTAAGCCACCCTGAGCCTGCCTTGGTGGGGTAGGGTGGGGTATAAATCAGAAAAATAAATAAATAATGTTAAAATATTCAACAAAATGTATCCATTTACCAATTTCTAAGCAATAAAGAACATACAGTGAGAATCCAGGGAAATGGAAGTTGGCTAAACAATCTCCATGTTTCATTTATTTTGTTCTGCAGAGATGTTTAATCATTTCAGCAGTTTGACAGACTTTGCTGTGGGAGCTGTATGAACCTAAAAGTCTTTATACTCAAATTATTTCATATAATGGATTCAGTCACAGCATCTTAATTAAATAACTTATATTAGGTTTCAACTCTTAAGAAAATTCCAGGAGACACTTACCCTTTTCCCACCGCCCACTCTGGAAACTGCAGAGGGGTTATTATTTATTGCCAGCCAAGATGTAAAAAATATACTTCACATCTAGCAATTACTGCTTTATTACTGACCTTTTACCAGAAGCACAATTAAAGGAACCCTTGAGATTCTGTTCAGGAATGTTTAGGAGTATTGCTATTTAGGGCTTTTACACTAGGAAAAAAACTGAGCAGATATTTATTTTGACTCATTATCTTGTCTTCCCAATGTTATTAAATGTCTCAAGCAAGACCACACTGTTCTTGCATGTTTTGCATACTTCTATTCTACCTCACTGTATTCTGATTCCTTGTATTACACCAGGGATAACATGCACTATATTAAGGAAATAAGTAGCAAAAAATTCATAATCAGCTAATATTGCAATGTGCTAAATTTGGTACAAGAACAACTTAAGTTTCCTACAGTAAAGAACAGCTTCTATTCCCAAACATTTCAGTCACTGCTTATAAAAAGAAAGTGCACGCACTTGTGAAGAGGGAGAATAAGAAAGGCACTAATAGTTCCTGTTATCTGCTATTTTCAAAATGTTTAGTAGGATTTTTACAGGATTAAATAATCCACTGGCTCACAGTTACATTTTGGGGGGTTAAAACTGCAAATGGGAGCACACTTACTTGGAAGTACTGTTTACAATGCTTTTTAAAAAGTCTGTTTAGGATTGCCACCCACAAGTCTCCCATTCAAGAAACAACAGTGGCATGTGGATGTCTTCTGAGAAGCAGCAACGGAGTCAATGGCCTCGCACTTAGAAGTGGTCACATCAACACTGGCCAGCAGTACTACCTTGCATGGTTTTACATTATCTCATATTTTTTTCTTCCAAAGTATCAACAATGGTTAGTGAAAATGTAACCCTAGGGACATTTTAATTATTTTTGATTTGCTGCCTTGACTTCAGTGGCAAGATCTGCTCTGATTATCCTGAGCGACCTGCAATTAAACTAATAGCCTTTCCTCCTCCACAGAACCCCTGCCAGGCCAATAGCTCAGCTGACAGGCTGGCTTGGAGGCTGGACCTTGGAGTTTATTTATTAGTTTGATTTATATCCCACCCTCCCAAAGGCTCAGGGCGGAGTTATTGCCACAATCAACAGCAGAATGGAATATTCCAACTCAGGTTCCCGATAGGCAATTTCCTCCCCGTCTTCCCCGGTCCACTATCTTTATGTTTAAAAACCACTAAACATTGGCAGAATCTTATCTGCATAAGAGCTGTACTTTGCTAGAGAATCTGATAGGAGTTTTTTTGTCTTTCGATTTCTGAGATATATATATATATTTTAACATACTACTATATTAAATCCAGATGCCAAACACAACTTTAATATATATATAAACTGAGGAAAAAGTGGCATTGTCTTGGATTCAGTCTAGTGTTCTTGTGAGTGCATGGGGGGCATTTCAAGGTGCCACAGAAAGAGGAGGTGAGGAAGATGCAGTATGCAGGAGGAAATCTTTGCACCCATGGAAACTTTATTCTGGATCCAGGATATTGACACAAGGCTTGGTGAGAAGGAGGGGATGCCTCAAACGGGAAATTTAGCCCATGGCCTCTCAGAGTTCTGTACCGTCTATGTTAAAAAAAAAATGGGCTGCCTAATAAGGTATCAAAGCACTGCATCTGAAGAATTAGGCTCCAGTCCATGAAAGGTCATATGGGAACAAAGTGTTCTCAGTCTTTAAAGTGCTGCAGAACTCCCATTTATTTATTCCTTTTTAAAAGAACGTGTCTCAAAAGCATGTCACAGTTTAAAATCAGTATGCAACTGTTTACAATGTTTTTAGCTAGTCTGGCTTGAAACAAGATCAGGCAGGAAGAGCACAAACCATCTTCCAAGAAGATTTTGATCCCTCCCCCTAACCAACTTTAGACCAGTTTCCTGCAGGGCTGTAGTTTCATCTTGAGTATTTGGTACCAGAGATTATTATTTTTAAATGCTCATTCTTTACAGGTACTCTGGTTGCAACAACTATATGCATTATAAAAAATGTATAATGAAGAAAATACAAAATGGTAGGTTTAAATAAGCAAAAAGTTGGTAATGAGCGAATAAAGGTCTATTAAAATGCATTAACACAAAAGGCAGCTAATGCACAGCAGACCTGGGGATGGAGCCAGTTCTTGCAACACTGTAAATTACACTGTTAACACAAGTGATGCTTCCACTTTACCAAGTAATTATAAAACATTGTTTAATACATGGCATAAGTACACAGAAGAGTTAATAATCAGTGGGATGCTCTTTCCACGTTCTCCATCTCCAAGGACTGTTCATAAGATTCAAATGGCTGACAACCTGAGCAAATTGCATAACTGAAGTTATTATACCTTGCTTTCTCTAAGAGTAAAGGTGGATGCTAATGTTAATACTGGCTCATTATATTTAGAAGTTTTCTACCCTGCCTTTCCATCTACTGGCTTTCAAGGTGGTTTACATACCAATGTTAAAACAATTACTAAATAATGCTGAACACAGATATTAAAGCTATTTTTCCCAAAAACAGATTATACTGCTACAGGAAAATCTGCAATTTTATTTGTGAATCATGACTGCTGTGGATTGAAACATTACAATAGGTCTTTCACATGAATGTAGTCTCACTCCAAAAGTCCCTAACTTGTAAAACTTTAATCCGCATGAACAACAAATTATCAGAAAAATCAGAGAACGTCTCTTACAAATGCTGCAAAAAACAATTCAAGCAAGTGCAGGAAATAGCTTTTACTGCACTACCATTCAACAAATCTCAAAAAACTCTGAACTAAAGCAACACCATAAAAAAAAATGCTAAATTGATTGACAAGCTCCACTAACATGCTCCAAAAGGTGTTGAATACATCTGTTTCCTGTAGGAAGTTACACTGCCCTCATGGGATTAAAAATAGGTGCTAATATTGAATACCTTATTATCCCACCTCTGTGCAGCCTTCCTCCAGAAACTCATATGTATATAAAGTACCTTGTGCACAATGTTTCAATACACAAGTCATGATTTACAAATAAAATTACATACTTTCCCTTACATCATCATCTATTTTGGGCTTGTATTATTTATGGTTCATGCATTTCCAGAGCAGCTGCATTCCTTCTTGTTTTCTTGTATCACTATAATGTAACTGCTGCTAGTTAAAAAAAAATCCAGTTCTCATATCCTGGCAGAAATACACTACAGAGACATACAGTGAGCAATAAATATTTTAACATTTTCTGAATATGTTCATAATCAAACCCCTGGCAGATCTTAATTTTAAAGGTACACAAACTCCATAAAATAACACTTTTGTTTAGCTTACGCCATGGGTTTCCTTTTTATTGAGCAAAGAGATCAGTTTCCCTCTTAGTTTTGTGTGTATGTATAAAAGGAACATCTAATAAAGAAATATAAAAAGATAGTATTTGTAAATTCAATTACATCAATGAAGAATAAAACAAAAAAGATATTTTGAATATATTCCAATTATCCATAAACAATACATATATGAAGAAAAAATCTACGATTGTGGTAAGTTAGAACTGATACTTTACCAAGTGTCAAATGATACTGAATACTTAATTTTAACATAAATCATAAACTACTGAATTTAATGCCCTATAGACACATTAATAGTTCTTTTTAATATGGAAAAAAATGCTATCCACCTCTTTACATTGCCGAAAAATCCTTTTATAGTTTTTATCTATCTTCTTAATATCTTTTGGGATGATGTACCATCAATAAAACATCTTGTACCAGTTTTCTCTTAATGCTTGATTAGCTGTGAATTTTATGTCTTTTGTCCAGTGTTGAAAAGGTATCTTTTCCTCAAAATCTTGCATCCATCTTACCATACATGTTTTTACTTGTTCTGTCTCATATTGAAGTAATATCTTGTAAATTTGTCCTAATAAGTGATCTTTTTGTTGTGTAATCATCAGTTAATTCTCTTATTCGCCTCTTTCTGTGTAGATGTCCTTTTTGAATCTTGAGATTAATCTATATACTAATTCCCAAAATCTGTTCTCCGTGTGGATACTTATTTCCACCAACAGAGGGCTCACTCTCCCCAACTCCCTGGGTCTGCAGAAAAATCCAAAAAGTTTTTAAAAAAACCTCGGGGAGGGCTGAATTTCCCCCAATACCTTTTGAAATGGCCTCCGCAGGGATCTACTTCAGGCATCAATGATGAGAGATTAGAACATTCAGGGGGGCAAGGCTTCTAACTGGCTCTGTCAGTAAAAGGCAGGGGGAGGGGGGATATTAAAGGGGATACTGGAGGACTAATTCTTCTTTGTGTAGTCTCCAAAATTCTAAATAAACCGTCTCTGGTTACATAGCTTCTGTTTTGCATTATATTTTTTCAAATTGATTTTTTAGTCCAAAGGTAACTATGCAATCCATCATCCAAGTCTGCTGTTTCTAGTTTTATTAATCTTTCATCTGGATTTTTAATCCAGTCCACAATTAGATTTCCTCTCATGTAAGATTTACCGGCTTCCTATATTGTTGCTATAGGAATATCACCCGTGTTATTTAATCCAAAAAATGATTCTGTATCTTTTCTACGTTTTTATATCTTCTTATAATAGAAAATTGCCATTTAGTTTCCATCTTCCTCTTCTAGTTTTGTTTCCTGCCAAGTTGCTACTAATGGATTGTGATCTGCAAATATCTTTGGTTGAATCTTAACACTCTCCAAATTCATAATTAAAGTTTTGGACATCCAGCACATGTTGATCCTAGAATATGTTTAGGGTCTGTTGGAAAAAAGTATAATCTCTAATGTTCAGATTTTTGATCCGCCAGGCATCTTCCAGTTGTAGCAGTTCCATATAGTTAAAGACATTCTTTATCCCCTTTAGTTTTTTTGGAACTATTTTTTTTATCTAATACTTCATCCATATCTCCAAAAATCATCTCTCCTTCTTGAAAATCCAATAAGGATTGAGATTTTTTTCATTTTTATTAAGCAAAGAATTCAGCTTCCCTTTTAGTTGCTGATTTGTCTCATTTCTCGTATTAATATTTGGAAAGCAGCAAGAGCCAGAATAGTATAATACAGTGGTTAGAATGTCACATGTAGGACCAAGAGGTGCCGGTTCCAGCCCCCGTTCTGCCATGATGTCCTTCAAGAGACACTAGGCCAACACAACCATCTCTCAACCAAACTTACCGTATAGGGTTGTGAGGTAAGGGGTCGGGAGAACCACATATGCCATCCTGAGCACCTCAGGGCAGCAAAAAAAAAAAAATTTGAAGAAAATTCCATCAGTTCTGTTCCACCAACCACAAGCTTGGCCTTGACTCTGATTATCAGAGTTCTCTCTGGCACCTTTAATAGTAGACATAGCCAGAATAATATGCCAGTAATATCTAGCTCTCCTGCCAACCTAGCAGTTCGAAAGCAAGAAATTGCAAGTAGATAAATAGGTACCACTTCAGTGGGAAGGTAACAGCGTTCTGTGCGCCTTGGTGTTTAGTCATGCTGGCCACATGACCATGGAAACGTTTTTGGACAGCGCTGGCTCTTCGGCTTTGAAATGGAGATGAGCACCGCAACCCTAGAGTCGGATTCGACTGCCTTTCGAGCAAGGGAACCTTTACCTTTAATATCTAGCTAACATACTCAGGCTAGCACAGTTAGGGTTTTTGGGGAGCAGGACAAAGTCAGCACACAAATTGCAAAAAAGCAATTTGGAAGCCTAATAAGTGCTGGAAGCCTGTACCTAATTTGGATGTTCAGTTCCACATATATATGAATACATGCATTTTTTACTTTACATTCTATTGCTGAACTTTTTTTTTGCTTTGTTTATAAGCACTTTTCATGGAATTAATACACTACCTCCCCAAAAGTTAGCAATGCACTAGCCCATCTGCTTACACTTACCTATGTTTGTCATTGTCACATCACCACATTTGCAAAGTTGTGTGCAAGGTCACCTGGAGGCAATTGTCACTGTCTACAGGTGCTAACCTGCTCTTGACTAAGTGCAGTGACACAATTTCTGACACAGGAAGTAACTTAACAATAAAGCTTTCTATCCAAGCCCAAGAACTCAAATAATATTAACCTCACATATGCAAAATAGTTATATTGGCCCAGCACAGGATAAAAATCCAATTGTTGAATATCATGAGTAACACAGAGAATGCATAATAAGTTTTGTAATGGGTGGCTTATGGCTATGCACATTTCATCCCAGAGCATCCCTTCTCCTCTTAAGTGCCACTTCTACAGAACAGCAAAATCGTATCACTCCCCCAAACACACACATCTGAGGATTAGTCTTTTCTGCATTTCTTACTTTCATCCCCATAAATATGACAGCTGAAGTGATTAATTTCTCCCATTATTTTTACAAGAGTTTCTTTGGTGCATCCGAACCAAGAGCAAGACACACATCAGTAGCAGACCTCTTCAATTTTCTGCTGTTGTTCATGCTGTAACTTCAGTAAACTACTAAGAAGAAGGAATAATGGCTCGGCCATACTCCCTTGCACTAGGAGGAAGCGCGCAGAGAATGCCGTCTTCAAAAAGGACGCTCACTTTACCAACAACTTCTGCCTAAATCAACAATGACACCTGTATCCCCCAGACCACTTCTTCCAAGCATCCTTCAAACCACTCCCAGGATCTTCGACTAGTTCGTCAACGCCTACCCACTGCTGGGCCCAGGCGCAGGCAGCCCGCAAAGCTTTCTTTCAGAAAAAGGACGGGAGGCACCCAGCCCCGTCCTGCCTTACCTGCGGTGCTCCAGAAGTCCCCCTTCCGACATTCAAATCCCGCGCTGCCTTGCGTCAGCCACTCAACTACAGCCGTCCAGAGTCTCATAAGACACCAGAGACTCAGAAGTTCTCCCCGGCACCCCGAGCCCGCAAACAAGCCAATGGTAACCGTGGAGAGCTGAGGCGCACGTGGGGGATTGCCGGGTGGGGCGGGGGAATGACGTCGCCTGCCAGCATCGATGGGGTGGGCGTGCGAGGCTGCTGTTTCCCACCATGCGCGAAGGGGTAGTGAAAAGACTGGATGGCGTCAAGCTCTTTGTTCTGGGCGCCGCTTCCTTCCAAGCGTGGGCGCGCCCATAGCCACCCCGCCGCTCAATCTCGGGCGTCTTTACTCACAAGAAAGTACCAATGAGCTCAATGGCACTTACTCTGAGGTAAGCATGCAGAGGCGGCCTCCGTTGCGCTGCTCTCCCCTGGCGCCCACTTTGCCCCGTTGACCCGCCACTCACCGGCGAAGAATGCAAAAGCAGCTGCCGGGACAGCGCGAGACGATGCCGGCCTTGCCTTTCGGTCACAGGCATCACATTCCCGTTCCGAAGCGAGGCAAACTTTCCCCGTTGCAGCCCGCCTCCTTTTTTAACCTGGGTGGGAAACTGAGCCTGAGGCGCTTCTGTACGTGGCACCGGACTCGGGTGAGAACTGACTTTCCCAACCAGCCACCCTCTTCCCGCTTCTCATCTCCGCCGCTTTCGGTTTCATGGCAACTGAGAGTCACGCTGCCTTCTGGGAAAACAAGGAGCCTCCCTCGGGATCCCCAGGGCAGCGGGTGGGAGCGCGGGGGCCTGGCTTGTTACCATCCCCTGTAGGTCTTCTCATAGCCCAGGCCTGTGCGCTTTTGCCTCCGGGGTCTAGCCCATGGCCCACTGAGGTGTTAACAAAGTGTGTGTGTGTGACTTAAGTTGCTAACCTGAGCAGAATATGTCCTCCACCAAGGCACTTCCATGTAGAAAATAGGATGGGACCCGATGCCCTTTAAAAATGTATTCAGCAACCTCTTCCAAAGCACAATAATATCCGTGTTAAATAAGCTATGAAGTAGGAGGACATATATATAAATTGTAGCTTTTCCCTTCAGAATTTGTAGAAATTACCTTGTGTACAGCAAACGATTGCCAAGCATATAACAGCTTCCTACAGCAAAGTGAACACCCATTCGAGTCCAGTGGCACTTTTAAGACCAACAAAGTTTTATTCAAGGCATATGCTTTTGTGTGCATGCACACTTCTTCAGATGCATTGAAATGGAAGTTACCTATGCAGAACATCAAATTAGCATACAACATAATGACGATGTTTAACAGATACAAGGAGCAGACAGGAATAACAAGCTTAGTTTATATGGTCACCATTTGTTTGGATTTAATTCTGGGGGGGGAAACATAGTGAAGCAAATATATCAAAATTGGAGATTGATGTGTAAATATACCCTTAATTGTGGAATCCTGAGAGTAATTAACTGACACCCTGTTGTTACAGTCCATCCATTTCCTGTCAAGCATGGAGGTAATTAACAGCATCCTTTTCTTTAAGGTGGGGTGAGTAGTTGTGCACTGTTGTCTCCTCTGTCACCAGACCAGAGAAATACATTCCAATCTACCATTCCCAATTACATTACATTCTAGTATTCACTGCATTACATTACAATTACTATTCCAAAAAAGAAATACAATGAGAAATACAATAAAATAAAGAGGATGTATGGCCTTTCTTAATGAGAATACAGATGTAAGGATTGAGCGAGATTAGCATATGTACTGAGAGAAGAAAACAATATCCCTGTTAAATCCCAGGGATTTTTTTTATCTAAGTGCTGTAATAACTTGTAATTCAGCAGTTTCCCTTCATAGCCTGTTCCTGACGTTCCTTGGAGGACACCCACTGAATGTCCTGGAAGGCTGAAGTGTTCTCCTACGGGTTTCTTTGTCTTGTGATCCTTAATGTCAGATTCATGTCCATTCAACGTTTGGCATAGGGTTTGATTTGTTGGCCCTATAACCGAAGGGCATTGTTGGCATTTAATGGCCTATACAATGTTAGAAGATGAGCGAGTGAGCCTGAGATGGTGTGGTTGATGTTGCTGGGTCCAGCGACTGCATTGTCTGGGTGTATGTGGCAGCAAAGTTGGAATCCGGGTTTATTCCAAGCTCTGGCAGTGTCCGTGTTCAAGTTAGATGTATTATTATGGGCGATGAGTTATTTAAGATTGGGGGGGGGGGCTGTCCCTGTGCAAGAAGAGGTTTGCCCCCCCCCCAGTGCTTGTGAAAAGAGATGTCATTATTCAGTAGAGGTTATAAGTCATTGATGATGGATTTAACTGTTTATTTATTTTTTTATTTATTAGTATGTGACCATATAAACTAAGCTTGTTATTTCTGTCTGGTCCTTGCATCATTATGTTGTATGCCAATCTGCTGCTCACCCTCTATCTATATGTATGGACTGGTAACTTCCATTTCAATGTATCTGAAGAAGTGTGCATGCACACGAAAGCTTACACCTTGAGTAAAACTTTGTTGGTCTTAAAAGGTGCCACTGAACTGAAATTTTGTTCTTTTGTTTCAGACGTACATAGCTACGTATCTAACAAACATCCATCTTTAAGTACACAGACTTAAAGCAAACAGCTACTACTGAACTGTGATTATTTCCTTGACAGTTAAAATTTGAGTAGGTGATAGGGGAACATATGGAGAGTATAGGGTGGTTTACTGCAGTGTCCCAGGCTTTCATTGACCAAATTAAGAGACAAGTAAAGTAAGACCATTCATAACTCAAAGGAATAAGTGGTTGCATGAACATGAATGCCAGCTTGGTGTAGTGGTTAAGTGTGCGGACTCTAATCTAGGAGAACCAGGTTTGATTCCCCACTCCTCCACTTGCACCTGCTGGATGACTTTGGGCAAGCCATAGTTCTGATAAGAGCTGTCCTTGAAAAAGAGCAGTTTCTGTCAGAGCTCTCTCAGCCCCACCTACCTCACAGGGTGTCTGTTGTGGGGAGGGGAAGGGAGTTTGTAAGCTGCTCTGAGACTCCTTTGGATAGTGAAGGGCGGGGTATAAATCCAATCTCTTCTTCTTAAGTGATGGCTCTGCAAAGATAGACATTAGACTCAAGTTTGCTGCTGTAGATTGTCTCAACCAAGTGAGCCACAGACAATTCACACTGGAGCAGTCCAGGAGTGCGGGGAATAAACTCAGGGAAATAAAAGACTAAGATAACAAGGCCCTGTCAAACACTGAAGAGGATGAGGAAACAAAGAGAATAAGTTTGACCTAGGGGAAAATCCCTTTCTGGTCCCTCATTAACAGTCTGATTAAGAGTGAAAGCAGTATCAAGTCCTAGACATAATTTTTGGGGAAAGACAATAAATTTCCAAAATTTAGTCACATTAACTAAGCCCTTGATAAAATATTGTACCATTTTGACTGCCGGAGATGTAGATGGCCTTGACTTCAGATTGTGGTTTTGGATTGGTTCATTTATTATGCTCATAATAGATGAGCACATCTAAGCCACTGACAGACCATCTGGTATCCTGGAGGTGAGAAAGCTCCAGCTCCTTCCCATTGACTAGCCCTACAGGTAGCAGAGACTAAGGAGTCCTTGCTGGCCTCTCTTGTTTCCTTGGACTGCTATTAAAGACAGATTGAGGAAACATTATTGTCACTCGATTACGATTAAAGAAATAGCTGTCCACTGATTAAGCTTGATCATTATGGTATAGAGTACCTCTTGCTAGAGCCAAGAGGGCAAAGCTGTACTGTTTTTGCCAGGAGCAAGGTGGCAGAGCACTGTCTGTAATGTTTAACTTGGCCTGGAAGAGTTCCTTTAGCATTCCAGGGAGAGGCGCTGGGGAGGAGAGCCTTGGGAACACACCAGCCAATTGAATAAGATCTAGCCCCCCCCCCCCCCTCCAATTTCATGTACTTAAGCATGGGTATGGCTAGACACACAAGCCTGTTGGCAGGAACCAGAGGGTTTAGTCCATAGTCCTGAGCCACACCAATAGATCCAGGACCAGCCTAGAAATTGTACTTTTTTGTTCGGCTTACAAAGAAACACAGAAATATAGTTTAGACAAGCAAAGAAGAAAAGCAGGATAGAAATGCTTAAAACCATTTGCTAGTGGAGCACATACTATGGAAAACCTGTGCTTGAACACTCACTGTTACTGTCCTTGATAGACCAGTTATCTGACTTTGTATAAGGCAGCTTCCCATGTCCACAGAAGATTCTGCCAAGTAGGCAGCCAATTCACAAACTCATCAAGTAAATATATCACAGGTGGGCTGCTTCACAGTTACAGTCACATCAATTTAAGTGGCAGAATCAGATCTTTACCCTTTCCACAGTGTTACTGCTGGGAGGGATGTTTAAAGTGGCCGTGGTCAGTGCTGGACAGGAGACCCATGGAAATTTTGATGTAAGCTGCCTTAGTGGAAGATTTAACGAATGGAAGAAAGGCAGAATATAATCAAACAAGTAAATTAACAAACCTATTAAATACGCTGTGTAAAGATACACCTAGGCCTTTAAAATGGCCATTCATTTAAAAGTTTTTATATTTCTTTATTGTAACTGAAAAACTGTACATAAAAAGGAGTTGTAAAGTTACATTTGTCAAAACCAATGTAAGAAATATTTTCTCTGCCCAACTTAAAGGGAGTGCAAACATTTTACATTTCATAAAGTGACAAAAAGTAAACCTAAATGAATAGATTTTGTTTTGTAGCAACAGTACAAAGTTAAGCTGGATATTTTTAATATGGCCAGAAAAAAAAAACCTTTCAAATGAAAAATCATATAGTTTTATTTCTAATTTTTAAAAAAATATAAATGAATTTAGAAGAGAATCACAGTATAAGGGCCCTAAACATTTTGAACCATTACAGGGTACATAAAAATAGACACAGATTCCTTGGAAACTTTAATTCTTTGATTAAGCAGCAAGCATATCACTCTTCCAGGCAAAAACACTGCTTAACACAACCCCCTACCCAAAACAGGACGTGCACATAATCTGGAAAGCACACAATTTAAAAAAGGACAACATTTTGCTATGTACATGGGTCAGTACTACAAATGCTAGACATGTCATTACTATGTGGTATAATGTATGTAAAGCAGTATTACACTGCATACCAATCTCCCTCAAAATGCACGTGCCCAATTACAGCTTTGATAGCCTAAACCGACATCTGCATGGCACCACCTGACCTCCAGTATACTGAAGTTCTAGCAACAATAGACCAAGACAAAAAGTTAGCAAAAAGTTCAAGAAAGTCACTGGGAGACCTGATCTAAATATTTAAATACTGAAAATGCATCACTAGTAGTTTTGATATTTATGCCCAAATGCATATACAGGGGCTTGATCATTGGAAGAACCTCAGATTGAGGGTTAAAGTTCCAATATCATGAAGTACCACGAATTCTAGAAATTGAAAAAACAGTATTTAAAACCCAGCAGTGTGGCTGGGAGTACAAGAAAACTATGGACATGTATACTTAGTATACTACAAACAAAAGGAGAAAAAAATCTATTTAAATAAGTGTTTTAAAAACGTAGAAAACAAGCTAATGAATAAATCCTTGTAACACCTTAATCAAGATTAATCAAGATTAAGGTGTTAATCTAAAAGTTCTGACACTTGAGCTGTAATATGCAGTATTGTCAAGAGGCTGGTACAACTCTGCTGCGCAGATATCACCCTAAACCTTAAACTTGGAACATTAAATACCATTGCTTCAATAAGACGTGGGGAAAGTTAAGTGGTACAGTTAAGAAGAAATGCAAAATAGAAGACTTCAGTTGCTCAATATTTCTTGCCTTAAAAATATGCAGAGCTGTATCTCCCGATTAATTAGTAAAGCATGATTTGGTATCTGCTTTAAAAAAAAAAAATGAAAAGGGGGGGGGGGGGGGAATTGCATTGGCAACAACCACAAAAAATGGACTGGGGTAGTCTGAGAAGGAAGCAGTGGTAGGTGAAGACATTTTTAATGTTTAATTATTTCATATTATCCCAGTACCTATTAATTTCAGGAGAGCACTCCTTGTTAACTTATTGCCAAAACTTACACAATAGGATAAAATTTCAGGTAAAAGCAGTACTACAAAGATAATTTTAAAAAGACAACTTTAGTAGCCACATGGTAACAGCAGCTGTTAATGGTGTTAATTTTTTATTTTTAATGTAAAGCAAAGATGCTGGCTCATCCATTGCCTACCACAGAATTTGTACTAGCAAGTCATACTTCCAGTATCAGAAGACCACACAGTTAAGTTTAAATTTATTTTGTACCTTAGCTTTTGCAAATCTTTGAGATAACTTTTCTAACAGGCATACTGTAAACTTTTTCTGCAGAAAAGCATTTTAAAAGAAATCTAGAAAATACAAGTCTAAAAATGTATGGTTGTTCTGTATCTGTCAGAATCTAAATAGTAGGCTTCTTATTAATGCTTGCACTCCTAACATAGGAAAATGTAAAAAGGAATTCCCCAAATAATATCAGGTTTACCACCAGCTTCACAACAGTAGTTGAAACTCCTACACTTGTCAGACGCACTGTTTCCATGTACTAATGTGGTTTGAATATAAAGATTTTCATAAAATAAATAGAGTAAAAACCAGTTGAAGTCCTAGTGCTTTGAACTTTTTCTCTTTTAAAGAAGTTATTCTGTGTAAGAAGACCGACTTCGTAGACATTGTCTCACTGTAACAATCTACTGCACTGAAGTTTCTCTTATACAGATGGCCATTCACATTATTTCTGCTGCTTGCTCTTTTGTGTAAGACTGCTTCAATACTGCGGAAGGCTCACTTCCCTTCCTTCCCTATCTGAGAAAAATAGACACTGATACAATTTTATTTGTTAGTTACCATAGTTCTGCCCTATTTCTTTAGTGCAGAGGGGACTGTGATTCTGTCTGGATTCCAATAAGCGATGGCGGCTGTGGGCCACCAGTGGAAGATAATGCTGGTCTTGGGTTTAGACGAGGAGGCATTGAATTAGCTGGGCGGATGAGTGGTGGAGGGGGCTGGTTCAAGGTTGGCCTTGGCTGAATAAATCGAGCCTGCTGCTGAAGTGGTGGAGGCTGACGATGGAGAGCTGGAGCAGCCGGAAGGGTTGGACGAAGTAATGGAGGAGGCTGATTCAAAGTTGTTACAGGGGCTGCTGGTGTTGGAGTTGATGCCTGGGCAGGTGGAGAAGACCCTACACATTGAGGAGTCTGTGGGATCTGAGCCTATAAATAAAGTGACACAGAGATGTAAAAACAGCCATTCTGTTATACATGCAGTTTAGGTTGCCACTGTCTCCAGAATATGGGTAGCACAATTAGTTTATCCATTCTGGTAGCTATGGAACCTTGCTTTGAAAGCAACCATTTCTAAGCAATTTAATAGTGACAGAGACAAAATATTAAGGGAAAAAAGTTTTTAAAAGTTTAAAAATTCAGGATTAGTCAGCTATACATCTTTCCATTATTAGCACAATCACAAAGGTTGGGAAGAAAGACAGGCAACCTAGTTCTTAAATTGTTCTGCTAACAAAAGCCCCACCAAATTGAATGGGGCCGGACCTGTAGATTGCTCCAAGTATCAGAATGGTGGTTCAGCATTCCACTTCAAGCTAAATATTACATTTTTACAACATGAAGTTTAATGCTACTCCTATACTCATGCTTATTTAATATCTGGTACACAAAAACACACCTCATCTTCTTCATCAGTGCTCTTCCCTGATGGCACATTAGTATTTTTTGTGTCCTCCCCTAAAGCAGAAGCATCACCATTAGAAGCCAGGGTTCCTTGTTCTGCTTCCCACTCCTGCAAAACCTCCTCTAAGTTAAACCGACGCCTGTAGTTTACAAAGAAGTTCTTCACTTGACCAACAGTCTTGTTGCCAATTACATCAGCAATAGCTTGAAAATCTTTACCATACTTGCGGACACCTAAAAAAGGCAAAGTAAATACACCTATGAAGGTTCAAGGTAATAAGCAAAGCCTGTATGATGTATATATGCAGAAAAGTCCCCTTCAGATGCCACAGAGTAATTCCAAGCAGGGATTATGTAATCTAATGCAAAATACCACTACATGGTTAGTGACTGTTACTGGTTTGTTTCAATATTATGATTATTCATAGTTTATTAACTATAGCCCAAAGGAGAACCATGTAACTAGCTTGATGTGCCCAACAGAGTTTTGCTATACTGAACAGTGACCTTCCATGCAAAATGGCACACAACCTTTGAAACAGAGGGAATAATCATGTTTCTGGCATGTTTCTGATAGGATATGGAGTATATGTTGTTAAAAGAATAAAAGTCAAACATCTTACTGGATGTACTCTTCTTAAAGTAGCAATTTGGATCCTGAGCTATATTTTTATCTATTAACACTGACAGGAGCCACTCATTCAGCCTAAGGTAAGATAAATGCCACTATTTTTCCAGTTTAAAGGTCCATTCAGCAAACAATTATAAGTAAAATGAATACATCTATCAGGTGGTATGGGAACTAATAATTTAATGAAAGGATTACCTGAAATATTTACATTTTTTACTTCTAGAAGTGTGTCTTTCTTGGTTACTCTAATGGATTTCCTTTTACCAGTCCTGAAGCACCATGAACTGAATCCATGGACTATGTCCATTAATTTAAAAAGAGACCCATTTTTGTGACTGGCAACTTCTACCAATTTTAGTATCTGTAAGCAACTTCTTAATGAACAATTTACAGAACAGCCAAGAATCTGACACATTAGCTGGGTGGGAAACCATTTAATATACAAGAAAATGTGAATGTGACTTCTAGGTATGATAGTCTGGGTAACAATAAGTTTTAAAAGTTTGAGCTCATTGAAAAGCAAAACAATGAAACATGACAGGACTCTACTGTTGCAGAAACCAGCAATTAACTGTCTAATTAACTGCCTGGATTTTAACATTGGTACTGCTGAATTGAATTGACATTGGTGGCCTGGACTTTAACTTCAATATTGCTGAATTGATATCAGAACTAGCTTGTTTGCACAGTATTTTACGGTTTTATTATTTTATATTTTGTTAATTGTTGTTTTAATATTATTGTACAGAGATTGTTGTGAACCGCCCTGAGCCCATTTATGGGGAGGGAGGTATACAAATCAAGTAAATAAATAAATTCTATGCACTGCTTCTGAAAATCTGTTTTCTGTATTTAATCAACTGACAATGGTAAGTAGGTATTTTCCCCACATTCTGCCCCTCATCCCCGCACTCCATTTTGATCCCTGGAAAGAGTACTCCTGGGATTGCCAGACCCTTGCTGATAAATAGTGGCATAGGTTTTAGATGTGCAGAGTAAAGGGAAGCGGGTGAAATCCTCCCCGCCTCCATCTTCTGTGAAAGGGGAAATTAAGAGTTCCATGGAACATTGGTTACTATTTTCAGATCTGTCAGTAACTTCTTTTATTTGAAGTGCAACCCAAATATTGGTGCTGCTCTCCAAATTTTCAATTCTGGCTTACACAGAAATGGATATTGTGCTCATTAATAAGAAAATAAAAGAGGGGGTGGGGGAAGAGATTGGATTTATACCCCACCCTTCACTTGGAGTCTCAGAGCAGCTGACAAACTCCTTTCCCTTCCGCTCCCCACAACAGACACTCTGTGAGGTAGGTGGGGCTGAGAAAGCACTGAGAGAACTGCTCTGACTGAACTATGGCTTGCCCAAGGTCATCCAGCAGCTGCAAGTGGAGGAGTGGGGACTCAAACCCAGTTCTCCCAGATTAGGTCTGCATACTTAACCACTACACCAAACTGGCTCTCCAGTATACAAACCAGAAATACTAGAATTCAGCACAGAATACATGAACATTTCCAAAAATCTATGTCTCACTTGTGCTTGGAAATAGCTGACATAGGACGTTCATAATAGTAATATTTAAATACCCAACAGACTATTTCTCTGTTTACTTAGAAGTAAATCCTAACATTCTTAAAGTATGCATATGTCACTTTCCCCATGAAATTATTTACAAAGTGTTCAATAGGGCTCACTCCCTGTTACATGTGTATACAACAATGCAGATTGAGTCAAATACTTTCAAGTGGATAGCTAGCTAATTTTCAAGAGAACGGGAATATCTAACACTTACCTTTGAAGTGCTTTGTAAGATTCTGCCTTAGTTTGAAAGCAAGAAATTGCAAGCAGATAAACAGGTACAAACAGGTACCACTTCGGTGGAAAGGTAACAGTGTTCCGTGCGCCTCGGCGTCTAGTCATGCCAGCCACATGACCACGGAAACATCTCTGGACAGTGCTGGCTCTTGGGCTTGGAAACGGAGATGAGCACCGCATCCCTAGAGTCGGATTCGACTGGCTTTTGAGCAAGGGAAACCTTTACCTAGGCCAAATATTCACTCATTTTCAAGAATCCAAACACCAAATTCTGATTTGTGGCTCAAAATAACTTCTTAGAGGGCATTACATACATATGAAGCTGCCTTGCACTAGCCAGACCAAGATAATGCTTTTGATCTTTTTTGCACTGAAAGTGTACTATGTTCTGTAGCAGCACCAAACTATTAAATGTAAGAAACAAAGGATCTAAGGAAGGGTGCTCTAGTTCACATGCAGGACATATACACTGTGCCTTTTCATTCCACAAAGCACTATTTTAATCGGTACATCCTAACTCATCTAAAAATAAAATAGTATTTTAGATTTAGCCTGGTTATTCTGCCAGAATTACTGTAAATTTTAGCTGTTCAGGGGGAAAACTGCTGACAGGCTTGATGGTATACTTGTATACAACAGTGGAGAAAAATAATCTGTGGGCAGATTATACACATCACAAAAAAGACATTTAAACTGGTTCCCTTTCAAAATTAATACTCTTATTTTCCTTATGCCTGCTTCCTTTTAGGATTGAAGAAATTAATCTCACTAAAATACTTTGCAAGATACCAGTTGCAGTACTATGTACTTACTTAGGAGTAAACACAGCTGAATAAAGTGGGATTTACTTCTGACTAAACACACAGAAGACTGTACTGCAAGTGTATGAAAAAAGTATGACCTGGTGCTCTGTAACAAATTAAATACACAGTGACTTTTCAGTTAATTGGGACTGTTTTACTTGTATAACCGCCAACTTGATTTTTAAATCATTTCTGCTAGTAAGAGGAAAACGTCCCTTTCACCACATTTTAAAGCTTTCATACCACTCACTGCCCATATATTCTTTTAAAGGGAGGGAAAAGACAAATTAATTAGAGAAGCCTTTTCCAGGTCAGCCACAAAAGAATTTGGTAAAGGAAATACAGAAGTATTAATACTAACATACCTTGAACGGCAAGAAGTTGTTCTTCCGTTGTCCAACGGGCATTAATTTTTTGATTGGACTATTAAAAGAGAGAGAAATTGCAGAAGTCAAAGCAGCTACAGCACATTCAAAAAGCATTGAGGACCTAAAAACAATAATAGTTACAAAATTCCTCTCTTCACACAATAAATTACCATTTACAGTCACTCCAGCTGACAAAGGCTCTATGGGAATTCTCAAAAGTCTAATACGTGCAGTCCTTTTCTTTTCAAATACAGTGTTGTGCACTGGAGATCATGGAAATTTGGCCTGCAGCTAGGGCCTCCACCTTACATCATTAAAAGCTGCTGCTATGAAGAATTTGGGGGCTCTACTGAAGTTCTACTTTTCTAAAGGAGGAGGCATGGTAGACCCAGTTCTTAAACTGTATGGGAGTAAGATAATTCCAGCCATGCTATATGGATCAGAGATCTGAGGCTGGGGAGATCAGATATCGTCCTCATTAGAAATAGTACAGAATAGTACAGTGGCCCCACTGGTGGACCTCCTGATGGCACTGGTATTTCTGGCCACTGTGTGATACAGAGTGTTGGACTGGATGGGCTTTTGGCCTGATCCAACATTGGAATCTAAAAAAAAATTATTATTTTATGAGGCGGATTCTCGCCTTGCCAAGGGGTGCGCCAGTAGCATTAATGAGGGCCGAACTGGGAATTACCTCGTTGAATGCCAGTCAATGTCAGAATTCTATCCTATTGGAGAAAATGTTTAGAATGACCCCAGGATTCCCTGGAGGGTTTAAGTTTTAGTTTGCACCTGAAAGCCTCCAAGAGATTAGGTGACCATTTGGCCTCGATTCAATTGAAATTTTCAATTCCTGATGATCTATTAAGGAATAAAACTCAAGCACGGGAACTGAAGGAATGGGTGTTCAAAAAGGATGGGCTTATGGATCAGGATGTGATGGAACGTTGTCTTATGGCACCATTATTCAAGTTTTTTAAAAGGGATCACTGTAGGTCCCTGTATTTAGAGAAGTTAACCAGCCTGGAATTAAGATCAGCTTTTACAGCTTTAAGATTTCAATCCATGCCCTCAATGATTAGGACTGGACATTTCTTTGGTATCCCTGCCCCCCTTAGACTTTGCCTTTGTGATATGGGGGAAGTTGATGGTATTGTACATTATATTCTGAGATGCCCATGGCATGAAGCCCCTAGGCTAAAGTACATCATCCCTATTATTCTGCAGCATAATGGACTCTCTGATCTCGATCTGGTCAAATTTTTACTCTCGGACCTTGACCACTATGTCTCTAGCAGAATGGCGTTATTTGCCTTAGCAACAAGGAAAATCAGAATGAGTTTAGTATTTAATGCAAAGTAGGAGGAGTTAGGAGTATACTGATTTTTTAATTGTTTACATTACCATTTTATAGTCTGATGTATTATGTTGTGGCCTATGGCTAAGACAATAAACTTATACTTGACTTCAAAAAAGACAGCCTCTTTCTCATGTGCATTGGAGATCATGGAAATTTGGCCTGCAGCTAGGGCCTGTAATCAGAAGCAGAATAATCTGGAGCAAATCCTTTCAAAATCCTGAAGCATCCCTCTGCTTATAATGTTAGCATGTATGACACTAAAAAGTGCTTCTTTCTCACACTACCTGGGCCATGTGTGAAAGAATGGCCACTTCCGCACTGTCATTTTTGTCACTTGTTTGTCCCTATTGCTTCAGGGTCATCGTCCCCCTCCAATGTGTTTTGCTTTCTCTAGTAGTCCCAGAGGGAGCAAAACACATATAGAAAAGGGTGTGTGGGGGGGAACCTAAAGCAATAGGGAAAAAACGAGTGACAAAAGTGACAGTGCGGAAGTGGCCAATGTTTGCAAGAGCAACACACCAGTCAAAAATGCTGTCTGTCCCACAAAGAAGTCTCATTAACTTAACTGGCGACTTAAACAAAAATTGATCTAAGTATCACGTGTGGAAAGTTTTTAGAATGTACTCAAATGGTGTAAGCCACAAGCTATTTGACCACCAGCACAACAAATGCAGCACTGAACATTCATCTGCATTTCGTAATGACTTACCTCAGGAGGTTTGAATTCTTCTATTCCCCCTTCAATTTTCTGCTTAAGTGCACTGTTTACTTGCTTAGCATTCTGAACCTTTTCCAACAAAGAACAACACCAGGGATGGAAATTAGTTTACACAAAATGGGACATCCAGTTGTTGCTAAGTGACTGGGACTACTGGGGTCAGCCAAGCTCTGAACATACAAAACTTTCACTCATGAGATGAGACCCGTTTTGGGAGCCAAACACTTTTATGTTCCCACATTCAGGTACAGTCATAGTTGGTGACATGATACATTCTTAGCAGACTCTGAATCTTTGGATCAGGAGCTGAAGATAGTATCTCACTCTGCTCATATATAGCTGAGACCCTGAGCTACCAGCCCAGACAGGTAAAGATGTTCTCGAAACCAGCCATCTCACAGTTCTTTAAGGGCCAGGAAAACAGGATCTCCCTCATCTTATGCTTTGCCATAATTTTAGAATGTCTGTGTCATCTTGACCAACCTACGATGTTAACAGTCAATAAAGGTCTGAAACATGGCCTAAATAGGAAAATATATGGTAGAGGGGCTCTGTATGTCAGAGAGGGCATAAACTCCGATACACTAGAAAATTTAAGAGGAACAGACTCCACCACAGTGTTGCTAGGGCAGAAATACCAGGCCTGAACACATTATTGCCTGTCTGACCAAAACTCTGAGAAAGACCTTAAGATAGACAAAGGAACAGGGAAGACAAAGGAACAGGGAAAGCAATCAGAGGAGAAAGCTATGCAATAATGAGTGAATTCAGCTACCCTCGTAATGGCTAAGTAAATGTGTGTTCTGATCATGAAAAGCAGGCAACATCTCTAGATACCACAAATAATTGTGCCTTGGAGCAGCTGGTCATGGATGGGAGGCAACCTGGGACCTGGCTGTGAGTGAGGTCGAGGACATGATGCAAGTGTTAACTGCACTGGCCAGGAACAGTTATCACGGTACTATCCAACATTTATGTGATTGGAAGGTTGTCCCAAAAGCCCAACATAACCATATTTGATTGCAGAAGATGAAATTTCTTGAAAAGACAGACCAGAAGGGAGGGTAAAGGGGGCCAAATCCCTTTGTGTTGCTTGGAAATTATTTAAATCCACAACTATGGAAGTTCAACTAGAATATATGGTGCAGACTCTCAAAGGTACCACCAAATTGAAGAGGATGCTAGTATGGTTAACAAGCAAACTTACAAAAGCTCTAAAGGGCAAGAAGCCTCCCTTTAAAAAAATAGGAAGTCTTGCCCAGACAACACAAACAATCAGGTTCTAGCAAAACAAATGTACACTGACAATAAGGCATATTGGTGGACAGCACTATCAATGGCTATAAGTCACAATGGCTCAACGTTACAAAATAGCATCCCTCTGAATTCCAGTGCTGGGGTGGGGCGGGGCGGGGTGGGGTGGGGCAGCAACAAAGGGAAGGGCACCAGGGTGGCTGCTGGTTGGCCCCTGTATGAAGCAGTATTCTAGATTAGATGGGAAAAAAATTCACACAGAAGGTGGTAGAAATCTAGAAACAAAAATAGTTTCCATTCAATCCCAGAATAAGAGCATTAAGGATTGGATCTACATTTCTGCAAACTGAAGTCTGTAGAAGCTGATCTTCCTCACCTTCCAGCAGCTCAGTGCATCCCACCAAAGGCAATCTTCTGAGGGTCAAGGGCTCCTCTGAGCAAAATCCCATGAAAGTAATACGGGGGGGGGGTTTGCTGGAAGAAAGGGGAATTCATTGAAATTGCCTATCCTCCTTCATGCAAAAGTGAAGCAAGCCTTGAGCTGAGCTTGCTTCACTTCCCCAGAGCCAGGGGAGTCATTTTATTAGATTCATTTGACTTCTTGCAAGCCCCTTCCCCAATGCTGCACAGCATTTTGCTCAGGAGGGTCCTCCACCCCTCAGCAGTGCTTTGCAGGGATCTGCTGCAAGGATGGAAAGAGCTGCTTCCACTAATTCATGTTCACAAAAATTTGGCTCCAGTGCTACCATTATATAAATCACTTTTGCTGTAGTTCAAACTAGTTGGCAGTTATCCTAGCAAACATTTTTAAAAGGTACAAAATCATAAAATCCCTTTAAGGAACTCCAAAACAAAATTAAGATATAGCTAAATTGTAAACAAAATTACAATGGTGACTAGAATTATACCAACAAGTACAATCATTTATACACTAGTTGGAAAACTAGCAAATCTGCCCAAAGTCCGAACTCTGGATTTTCCAGAGGACACAGCTCATAGCCAGGGTTAAGTCCACAAGTGGTAAATGTAAACTAAAATCTAACTTTAATGGGAATCTCTTTATTAACCAGCATTAATTGCCCAAACTCTCAAAATGGTGAAAGGGATTCAATTTTTTAAAAATGTAAGAAAAATGTGCTGCAAATTACCTGTCGCTTCAATGAGATCAGCTCCATATCCAGCTGCCTAAGAAGTGTATTGGCTGCATTGGGGCTACAGGAAACTGCCACTACATCTTCTTGAGTTAGGTACATGCCTTTAGGAGGACGGCATTTGGAACGTTGAGAGTGGTGACGATGCTGTAAACTCTGATATTCTCTTCTACCCAATCCTATTTTGCTGGACTGAACAGGCTGCTCATTATTTCCCTTCAACATTTAAAAAGTTTAAATAAATAAACAAACACCAAACAGACTTTAAAATTAAACATTTTCTTTTGTCCAGCAAAAGATGCTGGGCTGGCTCAGCTGATCTGCATCAACAAAATGTCACTTGAAATCTCACAGGAGGCCAAATATACAGCTTAAATTCATGTTTTTCCAACATAGTCCTAAGAATATTTAGTCATAAGTAGTGCTAAACTGGGTGAGATTTATGCCGCAGTAAGGACTGCAGTCTACGTTATCTCTGATTTTAAGGACTCCCAAGGTCCCTCTTAGTACTTAGCTACTCTCATATCACATTTAAGTCAGCATCGGCCAATGTGTTCCTATGTGCAGAAAGGTTCGCTGTGACATCAGAACAGACTGGCCTTCTGCTGCTGGAAACATTCACAACTCACAATTCACGACATACTTCCCATCTCAAAAATCTGCAAGAGTTTGAACAAGACTACTAAAAATCTAAGCAATGGTCAGGGAGGGGAAGAAGCATTGGGCAAAGGTTCAAAAAGTAGAAAGGGGCTGGACTACATTTCATGCAACACACAGCTGCCTTCCTAGTTCCTCCCCGATTCATTCTCCACTACTGTAACACTTGCCAAAACTTTCAAATTTCTAAAGTCCCATAGAAAAAGTATGCAAGACAAGTAAATCCAGACACATCCGTTGTATTTTATTAGGAGCAAAGAACACGTGTGGCTTGAAATCGAAGTTACAATGCAATTCAATGCAGTTATTGAAATTTAAGCATACTGACTTGAGTGAGCTTAGCCTGAAGTAACTTCATAGGATTGCACTTTTAGTGGCATAAATGCCATGTAGCCATGCCCATACTTTCCTACTTCGTGTTTGTCCTGGATACAGCAGTTATTGCTGTGTACTGATATGAGAAGCCTGGGTTCTAATTCCCACGTAGCTGCACTGCTTGGGAGCAAGGACAAGTTGCTATTTTTCAAGCTGATCTGTCTTATGAGGCTGCTGTTACTGTAGCAGTGCTAAAGGATTTATTAATTCAGAAATGCAACAAAAAAGCTGCTTTGCTGTCTAATTTGTGCGCTATAAAGTACTATCTCAATTCTTTAAACTGTTTTTTCTCCTTTTTCAATTGTATGCCAACCAACTTAATTTCTATGTTTTACTTAGGCAGAGAAGGAAAGGAGGAAGAACCTGCTAGCTGGCTAGCAGCAGCTGCATAACGTCTAGCTGACTTTGTTCTGGTCCTGCTCCACAGGTATTTAAGGTGCCAGAGGCTGAGACAAAGGGCTCTTGTCCTTCGGCTCTTAGCCTAAGGGTCACAGCCTTGAGCTGGCAGGAAGGTCTGTCAGATCTGCTCTGTAACCGCTTTTCTTGCTTCTACTATATTTTCTCTATTGTATTTTCAGCTGCTTTGAGTCCCCACTGGGGAGAAAAGCGGTATACAAATAATTACATAAATAAATACTTCCTAACCCTGTGTAGAAGTTGGGAAGGGGTAGAATGGATCAGATACTGCCTGTACCATGGCACAAGTGAAGACAAGGTGTAGAGGCTCGTGTACACCAACAATACGGTGAGCAGGTAACCAGGTTGGCTATCTCTGGTAGCCCCTATGAAAGTCCCAGGAGAAGAGACTGACAAATCAAGGACCCCTTGCCTCCCAGCTGAACATCCAGTAGCCAGGCCCTGCTCCTCTCCCACCTATGTGCTTGAATCCCAACAGAGCACTGCCATGAAAAGACATTTTTGTCCATGGAACATGTCTTTCTCATTTCCCCCCTCCTGTTGCTGCTCCATCTCCCCTCTCACCACAATGCTGGTCTGTGGAAATGCTCTGATGGATCCAATCCAAGACTACACATTGAAACACAGCCAATATTCTACACCTCTATAAACCCTGGTAGCCAATTAAGCTGAAAGAATACCATTCACTTTGGGGGAACTACACAGCAGCAGGTCACCATGCAGTGGTCACTCAGCATGGCTTGAGGATTTATGACCATGATGGTTACTTAAGCTACTCCAACTTGCTCTATAGACCACATTCATCACTTCATGGCCTACCATCTCCAGATGCTCTTTGTGATAACTGAAAGGTCATCCCTGCAATGCCTTTGGACTCCAGGGAGACATCTCCAACCACAGGGTGCACCTGGCACTGTCCCATGCCCAGGTGTGCATCTGCGCTTCCTGTTCCATGAAGGAAAGTAAAATTGGCCTAAGCCTCTCCCTAATTTTGTAGACAATGCTAAAATACCCAATTCATGTAACTACCTCCAGCCAAAACAACTGTACATTAATGGTCACACATTAGCAAATGATAAAAGTACAATGTTTCGTCACTGGTAATTTAGTGCTGACCTGTACCAAGCTGCACAACCGTGATTATAGGGCTTGTTGTGCAGACTGCTTTATGTAAATAATATAGTTAATATTTAAAAATATTAAAAAATGAGTATTTATTACCTCTTTTTTAGTTTCTTTTTTGGGATCATAATCACTATCATTCCCATCCATTGGGTGAGTTTCTTCCACATCATCATCACTGAGGATAGAAATACATTCGTGAACTTCCTTCCTTGAGTCTCTATGTTCTGTTTTGCTCTATATGCAAAAGACGTTTCTGCAGATATTTGTATTTGACAGTCTTAGTCACATAAAGAGGTTACAGCAATGGATTTAATAAACAGCAGTACTCAATCCAAGCTAATCTGTTATTTGTTTATTAAACATCCATCTAACACTATTTTAAATGATTGTTTAGCATGCTGACACATTTTCCTATGCTGACTAACTATATCAGGATATTTTACTGCTTTACAGAAAAGTTGCAACTAAAGTATGTGTTCTGAACTCATGTTTTATCAAACACAGCCACCGGGATCTTTAGGTGACTACCTGGCCCTTTTCTATTGTCCCACTCCATGGAATGACCTCACTCTACAGTCTTGTATGGAAGCATAGTCAAACCAGAGAAAGAGTGGCTGATGGCGGCAGAGAAGATCACAGCAGGCTCTGTGCCATCTCCTAGTTATAACTGAATATACTGTTTCTACATGACAAGATGCAACTAAAAATTTGGTTGCGGTAGGAGGACACTTGCCTACTACCTGGTAATCAGAAGGTACAGGGGGAAAAACAAGACTTTTCTCACTGGTTTTCCTTGACGGCAGCTATACTACCAGTCAGCTCAAACCAGCACTAAGAATGTGCTATGAATAAACTTGCAGCCATTGCTTCGTTGAATCCTGGTTCAAATGAAACACAGAAATACAGCAATAGTGTGAAGTACAGGTGTAGGTCACTGTATATCACAATCACACAAAGCTGTATTTCTATGGGTATACATGTATCAAGTTATTTTATTTAACACAAAAAATTATGTGTGTCAAACAGACTTCAGTAACTATATATAATGCAAATCTCAAGGTATTTTTTTCTCTTGCAGAAGTTCAAAAACTCAGATCTATCAGTTTTCAATAGTAGAAGAGCTGGGGGGTAAAGAAAAAGGTACCCATCTGCATACTTGGCTACTATGCCCCAAAATAAAAGTTTTCTGGGAAGAAATACTACAAAGATAAAAGCTATTACTAAGATCGCAATTCCATTAAAACCGGACGTAATTTTGTTAAACAGTAGAAATGATACCTTAAATAATCTTGATAAATTAAGAATAGCCTTATTGCTGGACTGCTTCCGGTTTTGGCGGGCTGATGGCAGCCGTCTCTCCTGGCTCCCGGGGACACGGACTGCAAACCAGCGGGTAGAGAGGGGGTGCGATCGTACACACCCTCCCAGGACCCATGGGATGGGTCCTGAGTCAGGGGACGCTGAAGTTCGCCACCCTCCAGGCTTGTTGCCCGGGGGTGGGGGCGTCCTTTTGCCCTGATTGTCTCTCTGCTGTGTTCCAGTATTGGTCTAAGCTACGCACACCAGACCAAGCGAGCAGTGATCAAGTTTTAATTAAGCGACTGACGAAACCGATGAATTGACGGATGAAGAGTGAGTGAAAGTAAACTGAAGCATCAGAGGAAAGTGAAATTTATCCTTGCAAGCATGGGGGGGGAGGTAGCCACGCCCCCCCTTTTCACAGACAATAGAATTAATCACTATTGAATAAACGGAGCTTGAAGGGACTGAGATGGAGAATTGCTGAGATTTAAGAACTGACTAACAATTAAGCAAACACTCAGGACTTTAAAAACCTTAATAGAAAATATTTATCTTCAAAACCTGTCTGGCTGGGAATGGCTAGAGTGAAGCACAGTTGGTGGCTGGAAGTGGCTAGGATGAATGTACTTGGAAATTTCTTCTTAATGGTTGTTAACATTCCTGAAAGGGTCAGAGTGAAGCAAAGGCCACCCCCCAAAAAAAGAAGAAGCGGGGAGAGAAGAAGTTTGCTCCCCATATAATAACGAAAATATAAAACTTTTAAGGGGGTTGGCGGAGCAAAAAGAGAGAAAGGATTGAATTGGAAAACTTATGGGAGTTGAAGCACTTATACAAGCACCAGAAATTTTCTTTGTAAAGAGACAGTAAACATCTTCATTGGGCATCGGAAGCTTTCTTTTTTTAAAGAGACTCTAAACATCTTCATGGATGGCGGCAGTAGAGTGTGGCGGAATCCCCTCTCAGCAGATAAAAATAAAATAACTGTAAGAGCTTGCAAGCACTCCCAAAAGATATTGGAAACTTTCTTTTTAAAGAGACTGTAAACATCTCCTTGAATGGCAGCTGTAGAGTGCAGTGAAATCTTTCCTTAGCAGACGGGGGGGGGGGGAACCCCTCTCTAAAAATAAAATAAAATAACTTTGAATCTATACAGGGAAGACAGAGTCGAAATACAGGAATGGACAGAACTTAGAGAATCACTAGAGGTGGCGAACTGAACAGACGGATATATGGGACTCTTGCAATTTGGTAATTAAAAGAAGATAAATAAACCCCGAAAATGGCCACGGATGGTGTCGAAAGAATTAAAATGAAACTCAGTCCTCTTCAGGAAGTGGAAGGTGTAGCTGGACAATAACATTCCTGAGATGGGTGGCGAAGGAGCGAAGTCCCCCTATTTATTCTGGTGGGGGGGACAGAGCTAAGAGTAGGAATGATCTGCATTATCAGAAATGTTGTGGGAAAGGTTGATGGGCGGTTTAATTGTCCAGAAGACAACTATCTTTTAAAATATATAAGGGGGGGTGTTTTCTTGTAAAACAGGAGTAAAGGGCTCATATAGAAAAGGAGGATGGTTGATAGTGACTGCTTAAATGAAACTTAAATGTATTGTGATTCTCTGAGAACTAGTGTTATATCAACTTAGACTAGGATTATAAATGGAGTAGATGTTGAAGCTTCTTGAAATGACTTCAATAAGTTTAATTAAAATAGGCTCTGCCAATATTAAGATATTAGATTGGGGGGGAGTTAACTGAGATGCAAGGGGAAGTAATCTGATGCCTATACAGATTTTGTATAAGACCTTAAATGATATGAGTATTTGGAGGATGTATATATAAACCAAAAGCTATTTTGTTTAGTAATTCAATCCAAACAAACTTGGAAGTTGGGATGATTATAGTCAATATCTGGAAAGGATTTCTAAACAGTCAGATGGGTGGAATATAACAACCAGATGGGTAGAAATTATTGTTTTAAATGTTATGAGATGATGAGGATGCCTGATGTTTGCATAAAAGAGATTTAAACACGTTTAAGAAATATACTCCAAGCAATCAGTATGGGCTAGAGCTTCTATAAGTGATTTACTGAATTGTCACCTTCAAGGTCAACAACTGAAAGTGTTTTGTTTATGCCATATTTGTAAGCACTGTGTATGATCACCACACCTTGGATTTTATTTTCTGTCTCCCTTTCTTGTAGGTTGTATTAGTACCCCTTCCCTTTTCCGTAGTATTTAGAAATTAAAAAAATCCCTTTCGGGGGGCATAAAAAAAAGAAAAGAATAGCCTTATTGCTTTATGCTGCAAAGGCAGTGGTTGCTAATAAATGGAAATCAGAGCATATACCGTCTATGTCTGTATGGCACTGTAAACTTTGGAATCTGTATATAATGGATAAGATCACACTATCATTACAAACTACTCTATCTGATCAGACAAAACATCTGTTTTCGGTGTGGTTTCCTATTTTAGATTATCTAAAATCACAAAAAGATATTCCTACCATGGTTAATGGCTTATATTGGTTATGATACTGCTATGTTAAAATAAGATTTACAATAAATATTGTATGTAATATAAGTACTCTACAGTAGTGTTATTGTTCCTACGGATATCTCTTTGTTATATGGTTTTATGCAGTTATTCACTGGTTTGTTTTTGTATGTTTAACAATAAAATTGTGTTTTTTTTAAAAAAGAAAAAGAGTTGCAGGTGGTGATGTCCATTTTTAGACTCATAAGCTGCTTCCTATTTGGCCCTCTTACCATTCTTCCTTTTTCACAAATTTGACTACAACTACACCTCTGGTAATTTGGGTCATATGTACATTGTTGGTGGCAGTGTGAGAGAACAACAATTCTGGAAGACAATTTTGGACCAAATATTCCTTATAACAGGGGACATTGTCCCATTCACACTGGAGAAACTGTTTCTTAATTATTGGAAGGATAGCACAGACCCAAATATTAGGAAAGAGTGGATCTCATACCTTCGAACAGCTGCCAAAACATCTATAGCAGCTAGTTGGAAATGCCCAAATGCACCTACGCTTCATATATGGCAATGAAAGGTATGGGATATGCACATAATGTAAAGAATTACATATAAGATGAATCAGTTTGAAAATAATCCTCCTTCCTTGAATTTTGAAGAAGTGTGGCCAATTATATTGAACTATTTGATGCAGATGGGAGTTGTCCCCCCAAAACTGAAGTACTTAACTGAAATGTCATATTAAGGAGGTTTATAAGTTGCAAGATCTGATGTTTGGTATTGCTTATTTACTTTCTATTCCAATCTTTGCTGTTTATGTTAATTTTTTTGTAATATGTTTCATGCTTGTGTATTTGTTGGTTGTGCTAAATACAAATTGTCAAATAAAAAAAATCTTTTAAAAACCCTAGGTTTATTATTTACACAGGAATCATCTGACTTGCAATAACAGAGGAACAGTAACACAGAGCAACATACCTTGCATAATTCAAAAAACACAAACAAATCTGTTGCTCTCTCACTCCATATGAAAAACTAGATTTAAAAAAATCTGTTCCTCTACTTACCTGTCACCTTGATTATTTCTGTTTGCTAGCTTCCTGGCCTGGCGATCCATTAAACTTGTCCTAGAACGTGTTTTCTTCCAGGAGTAGTAGTATTTTACAAGGCTTGCAATAGTCTTATCTGGAAGCTAAAAATGGGCCAACACAACAGGTAGACACTGTGTATTAATTCTCTGTAGCATTTTCTCAATGTCAAAACCACATGGTCTGCTGGTATGTTTTAAATTTATAAAGCAAAATTGACTGAATATAAATAGGTACTCTAAGCATGAATGAAGTTTACACTACCAAAAACAAGTGTTTCATTTGCTGTAAAGGTATTTTCTCACGTTCAGAAATATGGATGGAAGTACTACCAAGAAGCATCCTATCCTCACCCCAAAAAGAGGGAAGAGACCAGCTCATGGATGTAAAACACAACTTTGCCAAATTTTAAAAAGTCCAATGCGTACAAATTTTGACTGACATTTGGGGATATTTGATCCAAAACAGGCAAAAGTAAAACCTGTTCCTGTATTGCTTAATAAGTACTATTTCACATCGTTTCTCAAGATTAATGAAACATTTTGTTGACAACCAAAATGTTGCAAAATACAGTGTTTATTAAAAACTGTTTTACAAGTAGAAATGCTGACAAAATTTGAAATCGAACTCTGCCATACTCATTATCCTCAGAAGTATTATGAGGAGAGCTGATATTTACCCAAAGTCTCCTGTTTGTAAATATATCATTTTTTGTTATTTTGTTTGCGGAATGAGGGAATCTGTGCTGTACAGCACTGCATTCCCTAACCCCATCCTGACCCTTACTAAATAAAAAGTTGGCTTGACGTATACAACGTGGTTCATGTATTTCTTTGTCCTCCATTAATATTGACTTCTTCCCCTTGCCAGAAAGATACACACTTAACTAGGAGTAAGCTCCACTGAATACAATGGCATTTATGTACAAATAAATATGTGGAGGATCGGGCTGGGTGGAAAGAAGCAGAAGCAAATGGAAAGAATGAGAATTGAAGTTTGTGTTTCTGGTGAAAAATCTAGTTTTTTGCCCCTGCTATGCCTATATGAAGTGAGAAAGATAGTTAAGAGAGCTTGCAGTCTGATGAACTGGTTCTGCATGCCTTTCCTTGCATTCTATAATCAAAGCAAGCAACCATGCCAGTGCCGCAAAAGAGGCAAACCGTGACATCATTCAGCACTTAAATAAAGTAGGGGAATTGAGAGCTGGAGCCCAGGTTCCCAACCCAGATCGGGGGCGGGGGGCGTCCATTTCCTGCCAGCCTCAGAAGGGTCTCTCACTCAGGTGTTACCACTTTTGCTCCCAGCACAAAATGAACTGCTGTCACCTCAGCCTAATTCCTGCTCCTGAGGCTGCCAATGAAGCCCTAGAAGATTCCTCCTCCAAGGTGTCCTTTAAGAGCTTGGAGATGGAGGGTGGCAGAATAGAGTGCCCCAAAGCTGGAGGTGGAGACACTGGGAGAAGGAGGAAGGCCCTAACTCACCATGTCTCCTGGCCTCCCATTTCTCCTTCTTAGCCATTACACTGGCTGGGGCAAGGCAGTAAAAGTTGAAGATAGCCACTGGCCCTAGTGTCATAACTAAGGATGTGCATGAGGCTGCACAAAGGAAATAAAAGAGTTTGACCTGATCTTGTTTGGCTGTGCCTCTTTTCTGGTATGATGTCCCCCCTGCAGATGTCACAATAATGCAAGGAAATAAAGATGCATCATTCATAATATAATACAACTCTTGCGCCTTACTTTGTGGACTTATGAAGCACTATGCAAAACAATATGGTATTATCATACATGACTTACAATAATCATAATAACTAATCATACAATTACTTTACTATCTCTATTTACAAGGAAAGCACACAGCTATAAAAAGAACAAGTATGCTTTTAACCCTTAATGCCACATTAACTAGGATTTTAAAACTGAGTTGGAGATATATATATGTATATTTATATATATATCTTTAAAAAACTGGATCATTTATAAACATTTATATATATTAAAGAGACAGAACTACATGGATTAGTACTTATTAAACTATGTGAACCTTTTAGGTTTGTTTGCTTTGGTTTTTGTTTTAGTTAAACAAAAAAGCTCAGTAAAATGGGAGGTTTTGGCACCCAATTGGTACAGGTCCTTCAGACCTGTGTATTTTTAAGGTTCCCTTTGAGAAACCCACCAGGTATTTTCTTCTTTATCAAATGATTATTTAAGGCAGCAAACCTACGCCCGTTTACTTGGGAATAAACCCCATTAAACACACAGGAACATTTCTGAGCAAGCATAAGTTCATGGTATACTGTTTTTCAAATTTAACAGAAAAGTGTTGCCATTTGGTCTTAATCTGAGAGCCCCCTCTATCTAGTCTGCAACCCAACACACTCACCGCAAGGCTGGAAGGAGGAAGAAAACCAGGGTCCTCCTGGCACCTGTCCTTCAGTGGCTGAAGAACACTCCAGGATAACAGAGGAGATGAGGAGGCAGGCACTACAGCCCAGAGGTTTCCTTCCTAATCCTTCCATCATCATACTACGTAGGCTGGGAAGCAGTTCCTCTCATGTACTGGGATTATTTGGTGCACCAGCAGTAACAAAGTGAACAGTTGCCTGGTCTTGGTCTGTTCTAGTATGGCTGTTCAGAGCCAGGGTAAAGTGAGTGATCCAATGATCAACTTGAAGAACTCAACAGATGTTGTTATCACCACTGCCTCAGATGACAGGACCTCATAAAGTTTTGCGCTGAACTGTTCTGGCATACAAACATTCTGAAACTGATAACATTCTACTACAAAGCAGCCAATACTGATACATTACTGTTGCTTTGCCTCAGCTAGCCAATTATTATCTTACCATTTGTTGGATTCTGTGAAAGCTTTTCCCATGGAAACTGAAAGCTTGTTCAAATAGGACTTTATCTTCAACTGTCCACTCATCAGGAAAAGGAGTAAAATTCGGGAGATCTGCAAGGGACTTCTCAATGTTGTGTTTATGCCAGAACAACATGCCAAGTGCCTTAAATTAAAAAAAGGGTCTTTAGTTGTTACCAGGATATGCCTTGCTCATTTCTTAAAGTTTTGTTGCCTTGATGTTCCACAGTAATAGCAATTTTAACCTGTCTCTGGAGGGATATGTAATAATCTTTTAAGCTATCTTCCATTGTGCTTGTGGAGTACATTTCAAAATTCAGTATCTCAGAATATGATTACATTTCTACTGTAATAATCAGGAGCAATAAATATTTAAGTAAGAGATATCAAGCTTTTTCACAACTCTATTCAAGTTTTCAATAGGTATTGTGCAAAAGTAGGAGTATGAAGATGAATATACTGAGCATCACAGTGTCAGCTTCATCACATGTTCAAGATATGCAATAGCAATTCACTTCCTGACTTGCGCAAATAAAAAAGATAATCTGGACTGTTATAAGTCCAGTTTCAGGCCTGGTTTTGGAATTATTTAGCACCACAGGGAACAATCTGCACTGAAAATCAATCAGGAACAGTAAACCTTGCTGATTTTCCTTGGTCTCCCATTAGAATGAAATTTACAAGCATTGTTCTGTGATGATTTTACTCCTACTTAGCAGCTAGATTCCTGAATCTGCAACTGACTCAGAATGTAGCAACACAGCATATGTATCAGCCATGTTGACGTAACTATACTGGTTCCCATACTGTTATGGCTCACCGGTTAGCTCAGTCAGTCTCTTCAGTGCCTCAGCCAGGTCAAGCGGACAGTGGAACATGCTGGGCCCATAACCCATTGGATTCTCTGGTTTTAGTAGAGCCAGGAATCACTACTAATGTAGCAACATGCACTCCCCAAGATTTACAGCCAGAGCAATCTACAAGCATGAACTCTTCCAAGGAATAACAACCTACCTCTGAGGAGGAGGAAATCTCTCCACCTACATTGGTAGAGTGTCAAGGGGAAAAAGGCAAAGGTGAATGTGGCAGTAAATCCTCACAACTGGGGAAACTGTTGGCTCCTTTTAAAGGACAGGAAACACCTGGACAGGGAGGGGCTGCTTCAGTCCCATAAATACTAAGTGGTTACAGCCAGTTCTTCACTGGCAACACCTTTGTTCCAGCTCCCTGCTTTTCCTGTTGACTCCCTGGGTCAGCCTTGCTTCCTGACTCCTTGTGATTTGACTTTCATACAAGACCAGACTACACCTCTTAGACTTGTTCTATATCCTGGCATCTTGTGCTACAAACTTCATTCTGGACTTGACTACACTTCTTGGACCCACATTGTATCCTGACTCTTTGTGCTTCGACCTCTGAACCAGACCTGACTACACCTCTTGGAACTCACTCTGCATTGATTCCTGACATTAGTGCCTTGACTTTTTGTCTGGAGACTTGACTATAGTTGAGACAGTTCACCAAACCCAGACACTGGGGGCCTTCCTTTGACTTACTGGCACTGGGCCTTTTGACTTGGTCACAAAACATGATACATACATACACACACATCCCACCCTATTCCTGGGTTTGTGTTGTATAGCTATTTATGCAATGCCAAGCTTCTTACTCCATCCCGAATTAAGGTCTAGTCAGCAGCCATCAAAAGAAGGTCTTTTCACTGCTAGCAGCTGGTTATGAACCTCATCCCTAGAGAGGCTCATTGTCCCTCTCCCTCTTTTCCCTTCAGACAGGTTAAAATTGCTGTTATTCAGAAAACATTTGGGGGAGCAGGGGCCAAGCCAACTCTGTGTGCCTATTTTTGCACTGTGTATTTTATTGGTGGAGGGTTTTTTTTACAATTTTGTGTATATTGTGCACAACTCTGGGCAGAAATTGTAATATATACATTTTTAAATAAACAATTGTATACCAATTATATTCATTAATCTTACCTGTTCCACATTGTAGCCATGTTTTTCCTTTGCTATTGCAATATATTCATCCACTACAATAAAGCAATGCCAAAATTATTTTCCCCAGACAGTACACTCCAGGAACAGTTTAGGATAAGTGATATTCAACATCAGACAAAACTTCCAGCAGCCTTCTAAAATTCATCCTGTTCATTGCTTCTAACTTATAGATGCATCCCCTAAAATATATTCTGTACCCATCCGAATAACAGTTACTATTCCTAACTGGGAGGTGTTTCAGAGAATCTCTAACCGCCCTCCCCAGCTGATGAACAAGTCTGCAATCTGCACACAATTAACAGTGTCATCCTAAGGAGAGTTACACTCTTCTAACCACATTGACTTCTATGGGCTTAGAATGGTATAACTGTGCTTAGAATGGTAGTGTAAGTACTGTAACCCCTCTGAAGCAGCCTAACCACACACAAGATTAGAGCCCACATACTTTTAATAAAACAAACAGGGCTGCAACTCTAACAATTTATTTTCAATCCCTGTTTCTCTCCCAATTGTTCAGGAAAATTCAGATCTGATAGCGGGGAGCCTTGTACGGCCTTTTCACTTGCGCATGTGTGGTATGTTGGAAGAAAAGCAGAGATCTAATACAAGGATGGGGATAACTAGCAGGACCACATACATGAAGCAAGCATCAAGCAAATTGAAGGGATGGTATCTGGCTCAGAAGAATGTGAAGGAAAACAGAGCAAGCTGGCATCAACTATGAGAAGGATGCATCGAATTTACATTCTGGGGTAAGCAACATGACAATGAGATCAGTGCCAACCCTGGCACAGATCAAAGAGACAGATATTTAAGCCTAATAGAAAATACTTTTTGGCCCATCCAATACATTGGGACACCTCTAAGATGTGTGGTTAACGCAAATGCTGCATTGGTTTTGACATGATGCTAATTTCAAATTGCAGTTGAGTGAGTCCCACACAATCACACTCTTTGAATCCCTTCCCATTTTTAATGTCTGAAGAACATCACAGCAGTGCCAGCCAGGGGGTTTTCATGCCACCTAAATACAGAAACAAAACAAACCACCTTCTCCTATTTGCAATTTCCTTACTACCACAAATCTGTATTTTGTAAAGAAGCACACACAAAGAAAAGATTGGTGGGCAGGAGGCACTGGACCTGCCAAATAATAAATCTGCCAGCTTCTCATTATAATGAGTTGTAACTTACTCACAAGCAAATTGTACACTTCCTGTGCTTGTTTCTAATATGAGCGAGTGCCACAAGATAAGATTCTTGATTCCTGGCATTTGGCTCTTTGATTTTAACAAAATATTTACTACTCACCAGCTTTTCTCTACTACTTTGGTTTTCAATCAACATTACAATTAATATCTTTATGTGTTTCTTTTCTTAATTTATATGTCATCCATCTTGTAGGTTTATTCGCATTTTCAAAACAATTCTGTTTCGCATACATAACTTTCTTTGCTATTTCTTGGGTTAAGAGACAATTAAGTTGATGTTAAAGATTCTTAATTTTAATTCTTGTATTTTCCAACAAAATTCCAACCTTCATATTTTCTTCTTTTAGTTTGATTTGTTCCTCAATCTATGACATTTTTTGTTTTCTGTCTCTTCACCCAGACATTTTGCCTAATAACCCACCCTCTTGCATAAACTTTAAATACATCCCATACTATGTCCATAGACATATCTGGCTGGATATTCAACTTAAAAAATTATTGAAATTTTTCTTTGGATTCAGCCACAAATTTGAGATCTTTTAAAAGCCATAAATTCATGGACCATCTTGTTTTCTTTGGAATATCTTGTAGAGTCAAAAGTAGAGGACTGTGGTCTGCAAATGTTGAAGAAAGAATCTCTGCGTCAATGGTATCATTTACAATATTTGATGAAATCCAGGCCATATCTAGTCTAGACCAAGATTTGTGCCTGGATGAAAAATAAGTAAAGTCTAATTTTTAATGGTCCTAATCCTCCATGCATTCACCAATGTAAATTCTTCAGCTAATTGCAAAAAAGAGTTTGGCAGTTCATTTCCTGATTTGTTTTCCAATTTGTTTTTTCCTGTCCATCATTTTATCAAATACCACATTATAATCTCCAATTATGCAGATTTCTTCATAAACTTGATTGGAAATGGTATTATGTAAAGATTTGCAAAATTTCTCCTGTTCTTGATTGGGGGCATAAATGTTCACTATTAAAGTTGTTTTGGTTTCCTCTATATTTTCACTATCAAAACTCTTCCATTACAATTACAATTAAGAATACTCTCCTTCAGCTGAACTGTGGTTAGTAAGGGAAGGAAGCAGCAGCTATATATTGTTGCACAAAAGCCACATGATGACTCCAACTGGTACTTGAATTCCAGCTAGCAACAGGAGAATACTGGAGAATACTGGAGGCCTTATCATGGACAATGTGGCATCAATATGTAACTCTACAAATCCATGCCATGATTGCATTTGCACTCACCAGTAGTTACAGTATGCAGTGACAGCATTTGATGTTTGCAGCTCCCCAACCCACTTTATAACTAATTCAGAATGACTCTGCTAACTGTTCAGAGCATTGGTATCTCTGTCAGACTGGAACAGGGATGGATAAGTGGCTAGAGACACAAGTTATAATAATATTGTAACAGCTTAGCTGAGGGTGGAGCCCTAGGTCCAAGGGGAAGTCTACAGATAATGTTCTGTCTAACCCAATCTAGACTACAACTGAAGACATGGGAAGAGGCCAGTAGTGTATCTGAAGGACATCATGTGAACCAAATAAAGGACAGATAAAATCTTGCACATGTGGACTCTCTCTGTCGTAAACACACACAATCAAAATGCAAAAATCAGGCAGATATTCAGTCTGACACTTACTGAAAGACAGAGGTTCTCTGGGTTAGTAAGCAGAAAGGCAGACCAGGGACTTCAGATCCCTGAGTTAGTAGAAAGGCAGAGCTGACTTGACTTGGCTAGCCCGATCTCATCAGATCTTGGAAGTTAATCAGGGCTGGCTCTGGTTAGTATCTGGATGGGAGACCACCAAGTCCAGGGTTGTGACACAGAGGAAGGCTATGGCAAACTATCTCTCATTCCTTGAAAAACCCATGAGGTTGCTGTGACTTGAGGGGGGGGGAGCAGACCAGGGACTTCAGATCTCTCCTGCCTTGGAAGGGGTTATACTCCCCTTGAAAAGCCAGGTTCACAGCTTGAAAGTGTTATTCGACACAGCAATCACCTTAGAAAACCAGGTAGCTGCCGTGGTTCACAGTATTTTTGCCTAGCTTCAGCTGATGTGTCAGCTGCATCTATTCCTGGGTCAATCAGATCTAGACACAGTGATCTATGCCTTAATTACATCTAGACCAGACTACTGCAGTGCACTCTACTTGGGGCTACCCTTGAAGAGTGTTTGGAGGCTGCAGCTAGTGAAAAATGCTGTGGCTAGACTGCTGGTTGGGGGAAGCTATCGAAAACATGTGACCCCATTTTTACAGCAATTACACTAGCTACCATTCCACTCCTGAGCCCAATTCAATGTGTTGGTTTTGATCTTTAAAGCCCTACATAGCTTGGGACCAGGGTATCTGAAGGACTGTCTTCTCCCATATGTTCCTGCCTGGGAATTATGGTCACATGGAGAGATGACTGCCTGACTTCTATCAGTCAAAAAAGCTCACAAGAGAAGACCCTGATTATGGAACAACTTCCCCAGGGAGGTACGCCTGGCTTCCCTCACTTTCAATCTTTAGGAGGCAGTTGAAGACAGTTTTATTTAGGACTGTATTAGGTTAACTTTACTAGCAGTGCTGAATTGTGATCTTAAAATTTTGGTTTTTATGTTTTTTATCTGACACAAACTGCCTTGCGCTCCATAAAGAAGAAAGGGATCTAATAAACTTCTTAAATAAATGATACAATGAACCACCAGCACCCTTTCCATTCACAGATATAATCAAACATAACTGTACACAGAGACAATACTAACAGAAATATTCTAGTCTTTGGTATATGCCATGGAACACAGCAATGTAGTGTCAGGAATACGATAACCAAAATTTCTTCTTCTTTTTTCCCAAATACATTTTACACATAGATAATAGTAAAACGTTGTCATTTTGTGGCTGGTGTGAGTAAAAAAAACCCCTACATGGATATTGGAATATGGATATTTAAAGTAATCTTTTTCAGGTTATATATGGTTTAGGTGATGCTTTAAGTGATATACAGTTCAGAGCAAAATCCAGAGCTGCTGCTGACTGGCTTATTGGTTCGTTATTACACAGGTATCAACCAAACTTGCCTTGGATATATGTTTATGCAGAGGTACTATAAAAATATTTGAAACAAGAAAACACATAAGACTCTCATCTATAGGAGTGAGTTTACTGCACTGTGGTGTGTGATCTGATTCGGGTTCTTGTTGCATTACAGAATTTGTATCCAAATCAACAGATGTAGATATACATAGCTTCATCTTAGTCTCTCATTAGTTTTCGCTTTGTAATTTAGCATGTCTGTTAATTTATAACACGTTAGCCTCATTTGCCAGTAGCTTTAAGTACATCTGTCTCTGTAGACTACCATTCACAATATTTTTTTTCCAATCTGCGAACGCCCTTGTATTAAAACACAAAATATTGTTATAAAGAACTCATTCAAGAATTTTAGCTGTCTTCAGATTGGAAACAATCCCAAAGAATTTTGAGAGTGATGGCAAATTATACAGGAGCTGAGATCTCAAAGGGTTAGGGACAGGCTGTAAATGCATTAAAATGGACTCCCAACTGAATTACTGAAAACAAACCTCCCACAATTCATAATATTATATAATTATATTTATATATAATTATATATATTTCAAAACAAAAGCACTGAAACTGCTAACATGCTTAATTTTAGCATACCCAAAGAAGAATGTGTGATATGCCTTAGATGTGGTTGTCCACTCATCTGTTTCAACAACATTTAACTCTCCTCCACAGAGATCACTGACAGTGACACTTTTAAAAAACCCACTGACTTCAACAGACTTGGACTCTGTTTAGGATTGCACTGTGAAGCACCTCAGCTTCTGCTACTTTCTGCAGTACCACCTGCACCGCTGTTAGTTCCACATCAGATTGGTGATTACAATATCCCTTCCACCATGTAAGAGGTGACATATAAATGCTAGCTTTGATTTCGATTTGACTTGCACAGCCAATAAGGCAAACTCTTAACTTGATTTTTCATTTGGATAATTATATGTATTTATGATTTTAACCTCAAACCCCATAAAACACACCTGAAGTCTCTCACACACTTCCTAGGTTTAACCTGAAAAACATTAATTACAACTTTGAAACTGCTGAGCATGCCTAATATTGAATTGACAATGAATCCATTAATTATTAGTTTTATAAAACAACTAGTCTTTAGAAATGGAAAAAAAATCTATAAAGCACTAGAAAAGGTTTCAGAGAATTTGCTACCCAACACCTCTGCTCATATGGCTGGCCGACCAGGGTTTTCCAGAACATTTATACTATATCTTCACAGAGCACAAAGCATTGCATACAGAAGCATCTTAGCATATCCATGTGGGTTCACATTAACTCTAACCAAAAAGTGCTTTCTGTGTAGCAATTTTGTACCATGTAAAGTTACCACCATATATGACAATTACCAGAATATTGCTTCATGCACAGAACTTACACTTGGCATCTGGAATACTATGATATGGAGACCACACAAGCATCCCTCCATTGTCTTTATCTGTGTATTTTGTAGCTCCTAGAAGAAGAAAAAGTTGTTTAATGTTGCAAAAAGTATTTAATCCAAAGACAGTAAAAGCAGTAAAGTTACATATAACGAGTAACACACTGCCCACTAATCTTGAGTTGTCCGACAGCATGAAACTAACAAAAATCTCTCTAGAACAAAATTTGACTCCAGTGGCACCTTTAAGACCAACAAAGTTTTATTCATGGTATAAGCTTTCATGTGCAAGTTCAGATACAGTAAGTAATGATAATTCCTGTGTACACTACACACATATATAATATTTTCAGGAATATGTTTGTTTTGCAAATGAGACTTATTTTGTTCACAATTAATACACCATACTGATGGTAATCCCCCTCATGGATCACTGCCTTGTCGTGGCGAGGGGGCTTGAGCGGTTCGATGAAGCTGTGGGCTATGCCGTGAAGGGCCACCCAAGACGGACAGGCCACAGCAGAGAACTCAGACCAAGCGTGATCCACTGGAGAAGGAAATGGCAACCCACTCCAGTATCTTTGCCAAGAAAACCCCATGGACAGTAACAAAAGGCTAAAAGATATGACGCCGGAAGATGAGCCCCTCAGGTCAGAAGGTGTCCAATATGCTACTGAGGAAGAGCAGAGGGCAAGTACAAGTAACCCCAGAAAGAGTGAAGCGGCTGGGCCAAAGCTGAAAGGACGCTCAGTTGTGGATGTGTCTGATGGTGAAAGGAAAGTCCGATGCTGCAAAGAACAATATTGCATAGGAACCTGGAATGTAAGATCTATGAATCAAGGTAAGCTTGACGTGGTCAAAAATGAGATGGCAAGACTGAACATCGATATCTTAGGAATCAGTGAACTAAAGTGGACAGGAATGGGCGAATTTAACTCAGAAGACCATTATATCTACTACTGTGGCCAGGAATCTCGTAGAAAAAATGGTGTGGCCTTTATAGTCAACAAGAGAGTGCAAAAGTCAGTACTGGGATACAATCTCAAAAATGACAGAATGATTTATGTCCGATTCCAAGGCAAACCATTCAACATCACAGTAATCCAAGTCTATGCCCCAACCACTGATGCAGAAGAGGCTGAAGTGGACCGGTTCTATGAAGACCTACAACACCTCCTAGAACTAACACCAAAAAATGATGTCCTCATCATCATAGGGGACTGGAATGCTAAAGTAGGAAGTCAAAAGGTAACCGGAATAACAGACAAGTTTGGCCTTGGAAAGCAAAATGAAGCAGGGCAAAGGTTAACAGAGTTTTGTCAAGAGAACACACTGGTCATAGCGAACACCCTTTTCCAACAACCTAAGAGGCGACTCTACACATGGACATCACCAGATGGGCAACACCGAAATCAGATTGACTATATAATTTGCAGTCAAAGATGGAGAAGCTCTATCCAGTCAGTAAAAACAAGACCTGGAGCTGACTGTGGTTCAGATCATGAGCTACTCATTGCAAAATTCAGACTTAAACTGAAGAAAATTGGGAAAACCACGAGGCCATTCAGGTTTGACCTAGATCGCATCCCTGATGAATATACAGTAGAGGTGAAGAATAGATTCAAGGGTCTGGATTTGATAGATAGAGTGCCTGAAGAACTATGGACAGAGGTTCGTGACATCGTACAGGAGGCAGCAATCACCACCATCCCAAAGAAAAAGAAATGTAAGAAAGCAAAGTGGCTTTCTGATGAGGCTTTACAAATAGCAGAGGAAAGAAGGAAAGCGAAAGGCAAAGGCGAAAAGGAAAGATTTACCCAACTGAACGCAGATTTCCAGAGAACAGCAAGGAGAGATAAGGAGGCCTTCCTGAATGAACAGTGCAAAGTAATAGAAGAAAACAATAGAATGGGAAGGACTAGAGATCTCTTCAAGAAAATTGGAGAAATCAAGGGAGCGTTCCATGCAAAGCTGGCCATGATAAAGGACAAAAACGGTAGGGACCTAACAGAAGCAGAAGAGATTAGGAAAAGATGGCAAGAATACACAGAAGAACTATACAAGAAAGACCTCAATGTCCTTGACAAACACGACGGTATAATCACTGACCTTGAGCCAGACATCCTGGAATGTGAAGTTAAATGGGCCTTAGAAAGCATTACTAACAACAAAGCTAGTGGAGGTGATGGTATTCCAGCTGAGCTATTCAAAGTCTTAGAAGATGATGCTGTTAAAGTTCTGCACTCCATTTGCCAGCAAATTTGGAAAACGCAACAGTGGCCACAGGATTGGAAAAGATCAGTATACATTCCAATCCCAAAGAAGGGCAATGCCAAGGAATGTTCAAACTATCGCACAATTGCACTCATATCACACGCTAGCAAGGTCATGCTCAAGATCCTACAAGCTAGGCTTCAACAGTACGTGGATAGAGAACTACCAGAAGTACAAGCTGGGTTTCGAAGAGGTAGAGGAACGAGAGATCATATTGCCAACATTCGCTGGATTATGGAGAAAGCAAGAGAGTACCAGAAAAATATCTACTTCTGCTTCATTGACTATGCTAAAGCCTTTGACTGTGTGGATCACAACAAACTATGGCAGGTCCTTAAAGAGATGGGAGTACCAGACCACCTCACATGTCTCTTGAGAAACCTGTATAAGGGCCAAGAAGCGACAGTTAGAACCGGATACGGAACAACTGATTGGTTCAGCATAGGAAAAGGAGTACGACAAGGATGTATACTGTCACCTTGCTTATTTAATATATATGCAGAGTACATCATGCGAAATGCTGGCCTGGATGAATCACAAGCGGGAATTAAGATTGCTGGGGAAAAGATCAACAACCTCAGATATGCAGATGATACCACTCTAATGGCTGAAAGTGAAAAGGATCTAAAGAGCCTCTTGCTCAGAGTAAAAGAGGAGAGCGCAAAAGTGGGCTTGAAGCTCAACATCAAAAAAACTAAGATCATGGCATCCGGCCCCATCACTCCTTGGCAAATAGAAGGGGAAGCTGTGGAAGTAGTGACAGACTTCACGTTCCTGGGATCCCAGATCACCGCAGACTGTGACTGCAGCCATGAAATTAAAAGACGCCTGCTCCTTGGGAGGAAAGCGATGGCGAACCTAAACAGCATGATAAAAAGTAGAGACATCACCCTGCCAACAAAAGTCCGCATGGTCAAAGCAATGGTATTCCCAGTAGTCATGTATGGCTGCGAGAGCTGGACTATAAGGAAGGCCGAGCGCCGAAGAATAGATTCTTTTGAACTATGGTGCTGGAGAAGACTCTTGAGAGTCCCTTGGACTGCAAGAAGAACAAATCAGTCAATCCTCAAAGAAATCAACCCTGACTGTTCCCTGGAAGGCCAGATAATGAAACTGAAGCTCAAATACTTTGGCCACCAAATGAGAAGGGAGCACTCACTGGAGAAGACCCTGATGCTGGGAAAGATTGAAGGTCAAAGAAGACGGGGACGGCAAAGGATGAGATGGTTAGACAGTGTCAGAAGACCAGGACGGCAAAGGATGAGATGGTTGGACAGTGTCATCGTCGCAACGAACATGAAATTGAGCCAACTTCAGAGGACAGCGAAAGACAGGAGGGCCTGGCGGGAGCTGGTCCATGGGGTTGCGAAGAGTCGGACTCGACTGTGCGACTGAACAACAACAACTGATGGTAATAGTGCTATTGAATGGTTTCAATATTATATGGTATTTATATATTTACATTTCATAAATATGCCTGAGAGTACAATTTTATATGGTAACTAGGGTATAAATAATGCATTTTATGTTGTTAAAGCAGTGAAGTAAGTTAAAGTAGCATAGTAAGTTCAAGCTTGATTTTAAAAGTATTGCATGATGTGAAGAAATGCCTTTTTTGCCTGGGAGACTGGAGAAGGGCAATAGCCTCCACTGTGCATTTTGAAAGTTTTATTGCTGTTGTTGTTGTTGTTTTGGGCAGAGAACAGGCTGGGAAGAAGGAAGTCTGTCCATGGCTGTCCAGGCTCACCTCAGCTACCTCTTAAGAAATAGTCTTCAGGAAGGAGATTCCTGGAGATATCCTGGAGACACTTCTTTGAACTGGCATGACCTGGTCAGTGGGTGGAGTACCAGAGATGATAAAATCTCCTTGCAACAGGAAAGCGGTCTCTTTCCCTGGGATGCTGAGTCCATGAGAAGACACAGACCTCTCCTCTGAAGCAGGCAGCCATTTTCACCATGTGCTCACCTGCAGAGCTGAAGAAAGCTTCAAGATAATGGCAACTTTGTAGGAATTTGTAACTCCTAAGGACTCTGTTTAGGATTGCACTGTGAGGCACCTGTCCTATATTTTAACATCTGATAGGGCTTGTATAGAGATAAGGACAGAGGATTTGCATTTTCCCCATTTCTTTTGTATTCCCTGCTCAATTTGGTAAAATTGAGTGCTAAAAGTATGCTTGTAAACATTTTCTTTTAAACAAATGCTGCATAACTATGGATGCTGGCCATGGTTCTGTGTACCACATAGACCTCCACCATCTTGGACACACTATTTTAAAGGGTGTGCCAAGGGGGAAGGCAGGTGATTAGCAACTGGCTATTCCTCCAGGGGTGCACAAAGCAATAAATTGTCCCTGTGGTGACCAGGTGCTAGGCCATGGGAGACATAGAGGCAAGGCCTCCGAAGTTGGAAGGGAAGCTGGGAGCCTGACCATCCCAGTGGGCAAGTTCATACAAAGGTCAGGTGGTGGTGGCAGGCTACCCTGAGAGAGAAATAAAAGCCCCTCCAGATGTGGAGAAACACCTAGGAGGGCAGGGAGGAAGAGGGCCTGCAGGCCAGAGCAAGACCGTTCTGCCACACATACATTTCAATTTTCTCAAAAATTTTAAAATTTCCCTAAAGTACAAAATATTTTCTCATGTTCCATCCCGTCAAAATGTCTGGAAATTTTACATCTCTAGATGTATCAACAGACCTATATACATCATAAGAAGACCTCCCTGAGAGGAGGAAGGGGATGTTATTAGTTTTCCTTGTAATTAACAATATGAGTACTGCGTGTCATGAAAACAAATTTCCACTAGTCCCAGATTCACCAAGATAAATTCTGTCATCATGAGAAAAAAAACCAAGTATAAATAAAGAGGTAACAGGTTCACATCTGTGGGAGACTTGAGAGGGATCCATAACTCTGCAACACTGAAGAAGTGTACTTGCACATGAAAGCTTATACCTTGAATAAAACTTTGTTGGTCGTAAAGGTACCACTAGACTAAAAGTTTGTTCTAATGCTTCAGACCAACATGGCTACCCACCTGGATCTAACTGCAACACACTGACAAACTGCTAGATTTAAATAGGATACATAATTTGCTTCACATCACCTTCTCAGTTTCTGGGTGACAAGTTAATTTGATGAGCTGAATGAAGAGATGAGATTCAGCACTTCAGTGAATGAAACAATGTCTGAAGAGCTTTTGGTTAGCTGTCATGATGCATGAAGCCCAATGAGTCCTCTCTTAGAAGACAAATTCCCCCATGCCTTTTACTGACAGAAACCAAGGCTTGAAGTCTGGCAATCCTGTTGTGATTGCTTAGCAATGGCCACTTAGGTCATTTGTTTCTTAAAGCCACAAATGCTGCTTCTATCTTTTTTTAGGGTTTTAACCCCTTACCCCATGCATTTTTTCACTTAGATTTCAGATTTTTCTGCAAACCTGAGGCTTTTCTCAGTCTGTCTTGTCTGTTCATGGTTCAAGTCTCTGGATTCAAGTGTCCACAGATTTGGCCATGTTGAGAATTAGATATACTGATGGTGAAGATCACACCCTGACCTGGACAGCCAAGGCTATCTCAATCTCTCACCAGACCTTGGAAACTAAGCAGGGTCAGCCCTGTTCAGTATTTGGATGGGAGATCACCAAGGAATACCAGTGTCATGATGCAGAGTGGCAAACCACCTCTGAATGTCTCTTGCCTTCCCCCATGGGGTCACTATAAGTCAGCTGTGACTAGACAGCAAAAGCCCTAATAAATGGTGAAGACCACCCCTCTGACCCCTGCAAAACAATGCAGATAAAAATAATAATGAATGTAGCATTGAAGCAATTGTTTTTGTTTATATTTCACTATGTACAGAAGGACTCACAAGAGACATTCACTAACTCTCACCAAGATGCTCCACAACTTTCCTTTCGATATTCAAGTGCCATTTGAAAGAACTAGTTTGATTTTCATATGCCTCCAGGAAAAGCTGCATATATAACAGGGTTCCACCAATACAGGTGCCATGTCACCATGGAAGCTGTTGCTGTTGAGGTGCAGCCATGCCCCATAGAAGAAGGTCCTGGTTCAAGTTGCCTGGCTGCCGGGGACTACTGAGGCAGCTAGGAATGGCTGATGCTCCTGCTTGAGGAGACAGCAGCATCCAAAGCTGTTCCAGTTTCTGAGGCAACACAGCCCCACACAGACTTGGCGAGTTATTCAGGCTGCAATCCTTCAAACACTTTCATGGAAGTGAGCTCCAGCGAATAATATGGTACATACTTCCAAGGAGAGTTGCTTGGGACTGCTCCCTTGGAAGGGTGTCCCAGTGCCCTATCTCACCCAGATTACAGAAAGTGGCATAAGAAACTGTCCCAAGAAATTGTTACAATTCAGTGTTGTTACTATGTCTCAAAGCATATGCAGAAATCTTGTTGTACTGATGTCTAAACACAAATGTTCAAAATCCAATATGCGTCAGAAGAATATTCACTCCATGTCACTACAGATAAGAACATAAGAACATAAGAGATGCCAATGTTGGATCAGGCCAAAGGCCCATCCAGTCCAACACTCTGTATCACACAGTGGCCATAAATACCAGTGCCATCAGGAGGTCCACCAGTGGGGCCAGGACATTAGAAGCCCTCCCACTGTTGACCCCCCCCCAAGCACCAAGATGACAGAGCATCACTTGCCCCAGAGCCCCTATCTATACCTTGTGGCTAATAGCCACTGATGGACCTCTGCTCCATATGCTTATCTAATTCCCTTTTGAAGCCGTCCATGCTTGTAGCCGCCACCACTTCCTGTGGCAGTGAATTCCAAGTGTTAATCACTCTTTGGGTGAAGAAGTACTTCCTTTTATCCGTTCTAACCCGACCGCTCAGCAATTTCATGGAGTGCCCACGGGTTCTTGTATTGTGAGAAAGGGAGAAAAGTACCTCTTTCTTTACCTGCTCTTTCCCATGCATAATCTTATAAACCTCGATCATGTCACCCCTCAGTCGTCTTTTCTCCAAGCTAAAGAGCCCTAAGCGCTTTAACCTTTCCTCATAGGGAAAGTGTTCCAACCCTTTTATCATTCGAGTTGCCCTTTTCTGCACTTTTTCCAAAGCTATAATATCCTTTTTAAGGTGTGGTGCCCAGAACTGCACACAGTATTCCAAATGAGGTCTCACCATTGATTTATATAGGGGCATTATGATATTGGCTGATCTGTTTTCAATACCCTTCCTAATAATCCCCAGCATAGCATTGGCCTTCTTTATTGCAGTCACACACTGTCTCGACATTTTCAGTGAGTTATCTACTACAACTCCAAGATCTCTCTCTTGATCTGTCTCTGCCAGTTCAGACCCCATCAATGTGTATTTATATTTAGGATTTTTGGCTCCAATGTGCATCACCTTGCACTTGGCCACATTGAACCCCATTTGCCATGTTGACGCCCACTCGCCCATCCTTGACAGATCCCTTTGGAGTGCCTCACAATCCTCACTGGTTTTCACCACCCTGAACAACTTCGTATCATCTGCAAATTTAGCCACTTCACTGCTTACTCCCAACTCCAAATCATTAATGAACAAGTTAAAAAGCAGTGGACCAAGTACTGATCCCTGCGGTACCCCACTGCTTACGTCCCTCCACTGAGAAAATTGCCCATTTATACTCACTCTCTGTTTTCTATTAATTAGCTAGTTTTTGATCCATAAAAGGACTTGTCCTTTTATCCCATGATTTTTGCGCTTACTTAGGAGCCTTTGATGGGGAACTTTATCAAAAGCTTTCTGGAAGTCAAGGTAAACAATATCTATTGGATCCCCCTTGTCCACATGTTTGTTCACCCCCTCAAAGAACATTAACAGGTTAGTGAGACAAGATCTTCCCTTACAGAACCCACGCTGAGTCTGCCTCAATAGGTTTTGTTCATCTATGTGCCTACTAATTCTTTCCTTAATAATGGTTTCCACCAATTTACCCGGTATCGACGTCAGACTGACTGGCCTATAATTTCCCGGATCTCCTCTGGAACCCTTTTTAAAGATGGGAGTGACATTTGCTACCTTCCAGTCCTTAGGAATGGAGGCTGATTTTAAGGAAACATTACATATTTTTGTCAGGAGATCCACAAGTTCACATTTGAGTTCTTTCAGAACTCTCGGATGTATGCCATCTGGATGTATACCAGGCTGGCTAGTGAATTCCCAGTACCTATTATCAACCAACCTGGTTCAAAGTTACCCTCAAGGAAGTGCTGCTTTTCCATACACCCTTCAGTTTGTAACTGTTTAAAGGTTTAATTTCCCATATACTAAGATACAATCCTAAGAAATGTTGGTAGTTTTAAAAAAGGAAGAAACTATCCAGTATCTATCTATCAGGGGCTAGGAGGCCAAATTTGGCCAGTGTAGGCAGGAGTAAGAAGTAATACAAACCTTTGGACATCCCCACGGCTAAGAAAGAGTATGGAAGTTCACAGACGGGTCAGGGTGTTTTGGGATGCCAAAGAACTTTCAAGTCATGGACTGCATCTTCTTTGTTTTACATGGTGAGTCAAAACTAAAGTTCAACTTGGCCACTTCTAAAAATGGCTGAATTAAATTAGGCCTGATCTAGAAAGTCCATTTTTATAACTTTGCACAGCATTGGCATCCATGTAGTAACAATGCTTCACCTACCTTTCCATATTCTTTATAGTGTCACTCAGGAAAAACATTCTGGAACAGACAACTCAAGCAGCATTCTAGCAGCTAGTTTATTGAAGATGGAGAAAAACTTTGGTGATAAGTTTTTCATATCCCTATTTGACTTCTCTAGCGAAACTGAAAATAAGTGCTTTATAGGAAAGATTCAGAATAGTACTATTTCTGCAGGTTCAGGATGGCAAACATCCCATCATATTCCTGGGTGAATAGCCAAAGCTGTTTGGCCTAAGCCAAAGATATTCAACTACTGAAAGCAAAGCAACAGCTATTAGACGGGTTATTGGCATCTCCTGCTATTGTTTTACATACAGCCCATTCTCTTTGATTATTTGTCTCTCAATGGATTCCATAAAATGAAATGTCAAAATTAGGTAATTATAAAATAGTGATAACCATGCAGGGATTCATCTTTGACAACTTCCAACTATCCCATGAATTGCATATGTGTGCTGATGATGCTTCCCCTGTATTTGTACCACCTACTGAGGCCAGAAGGATTTCAGACTTTGGAGATCTGTGACATACTATACTCCTGCTTCATAGAAGAGCAATGGCAAATACTACATGGCACATGGCTTTGACAGAGCTTTTGCTCAGTGTCCATTCTGCCCAGGTGGCAATTGGGTCTTCCTGAGAAACTCCAATCCCTCAACTCATGAACAACAGATAGTACTTTTAACTGTAAAAGAAGCTGTAATTCAACAAGCACAAGATCCTTGGCATGATTAAGAAGAACACAAGTTCAACCATCAGGAACTGGACCAGCCTTGTTGTACCCTCTCTAAGCAAAGGGTTACAAACATAAGAAAGAATTGGATGGCTCAGTGAAAATGCAGTGACTGCTCAGGCATTTTTGATCCCAGGTGAAAAATGATGCTGGGATTAAAAAGTGGAGAATGGTCAGAACATGTGGACCTATCTGTATTGCATGCCTAAGACTCAAGAGTTTGGAAGATCCAAGATGAGTGGTAACACCATGGAACTGTTCCTTATTCTCTGCTCCTTCTGCAGGGATCAGCATACACAAGAAATACGTGCTGCCTCTATTTGCCATGACCTGGATGATCCAGGCCAGTCCAATCTCATCAAATCTCAGAAGCTAAACTGGTTTGGGCCCTAGTTAGAAGAAATGACCAAGGGAGTCCAGGGTCACTATGCAGAGGAAGGCAATGGCAAGCCACCTCTGTTTGTCTTGAAAACTGTATGGGATCACCATAAGTTGGCTTTGACTTGACAGCATCACAGTGCAGTCACTTCTGGCAAATCTGGAAATGACAGCACCCTGTAGAGGCGATGCTCTAGCATCCACCCCAAACTCTAAGGTTTTAGGCAAACACCACAACATCACCCCGTGTCACTTCCAGATGGTGCCAGAAGTAATGGCACTGTGTCATCCATGATGTCACAACGTCAACTAGAGGGCCCCTTCCCATGGATAAGTCTCCCACCATTTGCCAGCCTTGAGCCGGCAACGCTAGAGCAACTCTAAGTGCATGACACAAGTACCATTCGTGCTTCTGTTTTTATAGATGGTTCTGGTCTACTCATCAAATACAGGGTGCTGCTCCAGTTGTAGCACAAACTTCTGTGGCACTACAGCTGGATCCTCAGTCTGTACAATTCTGTGTCTGAAGTATATCTATTTTTCTTAAGGTGTTCTGTTAAAGTACATGTTTCTAAAGAACAAAATGACTTATATTTTTCAGTGTTAAACGCTATCCAACACTTATTTTTTGCATATACTAGCCAAACCTATTTTCAAGCAGAAGCCCTTTGTATACTGCCCACAATGTCAGTGTCAATTCACATTGTTATTTTTAACATGGCACTATGACAGGGTTATTTTTTCCTTTTGGTCATGGTTCATCGTTCATGGTTCCATGGTCCTGGAAAGCTCTGGATTGAGCCATGGTCTAAACAATGAGTTTCAAAATATTTTGTGAGTTTTTCAAGTAATGAAAATCATAATATAGACAAAATTCCTACTGAAAGAAGCTCTTAACTTGTGGAGAGTCAGAATGGCATCACTATAGTAGCACAAATCAACTGACATATGAGGAACTGGTCCCAGAACAAGACAGCCAGCAGTGCTTCCTTGTGGCCACAGTCATAAGTGAGAAGATGTTCAGAAAATAATACTGTGATGTGAAATCAAGATAGACAAATCAGTACTGAGTGCAAGTCACTCTGTACACTAGCCATATACTTAATACAAGCATTATCTACACACCAGAACTTCAGAGTCTCAATTCTAATGTAAAGGAAAATCAAGCCCCCTCCATAAACTGTCAGTGCAGGCAGTATCTCCCAGAATAAAATATCCTCACCACTATACTGCAGATACAGCACAAGTAAGTTAAAAAAAATCTTTATAGCATCCCATTTCCTCCCCCTTATTCCCTATATATCTGAGGCCTTTCCCCATCAGCCCTCAGAAAGCAAAAACCAATTGTGCAGCGCTTCAGTGACCACAAATAAGAAGCACAAAGCCTTAAGGGCAAAAACGGAAGGAAAATCCCACACCTTTAACCTTCACAAATGCAAGTCACACACTGCCTCAACTAAATGCAAGCTCATTCACCATCTCAGCATAATCATTACATGCAATAACCCCCCATTTTAAAAAAGAGCAACAAGACATGAGGTTAGTATAATAACAATCAAGCTATTTACCAGGATCAAAGTCAGGGATGCGAGCTTGATAGTCTGCTCCGACCCTCATTCCTACATCTGCAATGGAAGAAAAAAGAAATGCATCTCTTAGAGGGGCGGTGGGGAGAAGACGCCTCGCTCTTCAGTGATGGAAGTGTGATCTTTAGACAATATATCTGTGTAGATTCAGTGATCTAGGTCGGATCATCACAGTAAATCCAACAAAAGACCATCAATGTAAACTGCATGCAAAACTGGCTATTGTCATAGACTCAAAGCATCACCCCTTGGAACAAGTGTGAAGAGAAAGAGAGAAAAGATGACCCCCCTCCCACCCCACACACACCGGAAAAAGAAAAACCTACTTCCTCTTCACAGATTTAGGTAGGCAATAATTTCCGAAGAGTGACAATTATTTAAAAGAAAATTTAAAAGGGGAGGGATCCACGCGGCTCTACAAAAACATTTGCTTTATTGTGGTGATGTTGCACTGTGTTGCATGGGTGAACTCAGGAGCGCGCCTCTAACACAGAGACAGACATAAAATAGTCAAGATTCACAGCGCTGCACATAGGTAGACCTGCACGCACAGCTGTTTGTGGCAGTCCCTGCAGATGCACACAACGTAAAAATTTTCAAGAGTTTCCTGTACGTAGTCTACACACAACCTAGAACGCAATGCCTGGGTTGCAGGTTTATGACACATGTGCCCATTGTGAAAACGCACACCCTCTTCCCTCGGGACAAACGGACGGACGGACGGTCAGCCATGCACCCCGCCGCTCTCGCGCACGCGCCCTCTCACACTCACATACATACACAGAGAGGCACACATATACACGTTCACACTTCCCGCTCCCTCCCTCCTCCTCGTCTGTCTCGCGCGCTCCCTCACGCCACACTTTTTGCACGCGCGCCCCGTGCAGTCGCAGCCAGCCAGTGCGCAGTGGCGAGGCTAGGCCCAACGCGACCCTGTCGGCAAGACGAGAGAAAGCTCGCACCGTGCTCGTCACCACTGTCGCCGCCGCCGCCGCCACCACCGCCGCCGCTGCTCTCCGCCTCGGAAAAATGCCCGTTGGAACCGGGGCTGCCGCCGTTCTTGGTGCCGTTGGGGGTCGTCCTGCTCTTGCCGCCCCCCAGGAGCTCGGCTCCCCTCTCCATCATGCCCGGCATGACGGCAACCAGGGCGAGGGGGCGGCGGACGGTGGCAGCGGCTGCCGAACGGGGGGGAAAGTTAATATGGAGCCGCCATGTTGGTGCCCCTTTCCCCCGCCCCCCCGCGGCTCTGGCCGCCGCGGCGCCGACACCTCCTCCCTTCTCCCCCCACCCCTCTTCTGTTCCCCTCCTCCGCCCACGGGTCGGGGATCCCTCCGCGCCGGCCCAGCCGGATCTAGTCTCGCACGCTGAACGGACGGTGCGGGCCCGAGCGGTTGTGTGTGGTTCTCGCTTGTGCCGCGCCTTGTCTGGCTTAGGCCGGTCTTTCGCTGTCGGCGGGAGCGCGCGCGGTCGTCGCGGGTCGAAGGGGGACTATTGCATCGCTGGTGGCGGCGGAAGGATGACTGAGAATTATACGTAGAGTGTGATTACCAGAGGCTTCTTTTGCCTAAGTCAGGCCACTTTTTTGGGGGGGTGGGGGAGGAAAAGGAGGATGGGAGAGAGTTTAGGTTCCCCTCTGCTAAGCAATGGTGGCTGCGAGGAAGAAACTGAGCGGCTTTTTCCAGGGATAACTCAAGTCTCAGTGTGTGTGCACGCCCGCCCATCGGTAATTTTTGCTGTATGTACACTTGGTGTGACGACGCGCATGGTGGTACTCCACGTTACATGCGAGGGGAGGTGGCGATAATTCCAAATACAACACGGAAGCCCCTTCCATGTAGGGTTATTCGGAATATAACAAGACTTTTCGGGCTTGCGCGTTCATCACCAGTGTGGAAAGCTTGTGTAAAATGGACATTACAATTCAAACTATTTTTTTCAATTAAAAAAAATTGTAAGCCGCCCTGCGTGCATAAAAGTCTAATAAAATAATAAATAAACTAGAAGTGACAGTTTTCATCTCCCTGGGGAGAGAGTTCTAGAGTTTTGGTGCCATGAGCAAGAGAGGGTCCTCTCCCAGGTTGCCACCTGTTTAACAGCTGATGGGAGGGGACTGAGACTGACCAAAAGCAGCAGGGTTTCCTTTCCTTCCTAGCTCCCTGCAGCAGTGGGGAAGCTCCGGAAGGAAAGGAAAGCTGCCTTGCTCCTTCTAGTCAGTTTCACTTCTCCCCTTTCAGCTGTTAAACCTAAGAGCTGATCAGCCAGAAGTGAAACTGACCAGAAGCTGCAGGGCGCTTCCCTTTCTTTCCTAAGCCTCACTGCTGCTGCAAAGATAGGCGCACTGAGGGTGACTGGCATCACCAGTTGGTGAGCAAGAGCTTGTGAGTAGTGGGGCTGTCCCCCCAAATTCTCCACCATGGCTACAGGCCTGAGTATGTAGAAGGGCATGGGAGCACACAGGCTCTTTAGGAGGTTAGAGAGGCCCAGACCACTTCCAGCTTTAGAGGCCTGATCCCATATGAAGCTGCTCAACCGTTACATTCATCTTCAGAGGCACTGCTTTGGGTGGCCCTGCTTCCTGAGATCAGGTGGGTGGCAAACTGGGAGAGGGCATTTTCGGTCATGGCACCAAAGCGCTAGAACTCTCCCCCCAGGGAGATTCATCTGTCCCCTTCTGTTGCCATTTTTCCCCAGCAAGTGAAGACTTTTTGTTTGTTTGGTTTGGCATTCTCTCAATGATCCCTCCTCCTTAACAAATGTTTTATGTTTTGTATGTATTTTAACTGTTTTATATGTATTTTAACTCTCTGTCTCTGATCATCTTCTTATTCTTTGCTTCAAAAGGCCATTTTCCAAGTCCTTCTGCCTTTACTTCGGCTTTCTGTCTCTAAAATCGTATACCACTCTGGCAGGTCCTGCACCCTTTTCTGCCACAGAATCCTCTTCCGTTCCCGAGGTAGCAAAGTCACTTGACTTCGATTCTCCCTCTTTAGACTCATCATCTGTCCCCCAGCTGATGTTTCAAAAATTCTTTAACTTTAAAACTGGAGTCTATCTTCTCCCTTCTATCGTTGATCTTAAAGATGACACCTTCCAGAACCGCCCATCTGTACGATATTCCATTAGTTTGAAGAAAAGAAATTAATTCCTTGTAATTTTTCCTCTTTTGTCTAATTTCAAATGGAATGTCCTTTAGTTTTAATGGTTACATTTCCCATTTTCAGTGGAGTTGCTGATGTTGCTTTTAAAATGGCATCTCTAGTTTGTCTTGAAAACTTGACCACTATTTCTCCAGGTAGGCTATTTTTTAATATAGTTGGAGTAAGCCCTATAGGCTGTCTCCATTTCGTTTACCAGTTCATCCACTGTTAAGCCTACTACTGGAGCGATGATCTCACTGAGCACCCTCTTCAAGTCTTCCCGATCCGTTTCAGGAACCCCCTGAAACCTGAGAATCATGTTAGCTTTTTCCATCTGAAGCTGCAAGACTCGATTCTCTTGGCAATTCTGCTTCATTTCCATCTCTCCCATCCTTTTCTTCAACTTCTTACTTGTGGTGTCAATATCTTTAATTTTCTCGTTTGCCTGCTCCACTTTTTTCTCCGTCTCGTTCAGCTGAAGCTGCTGTGCCGCAAAGTTTTTATTCATCACAGTCAATTGCTGGTTAATACCATCGAGTTGTAAGGGGAGCGGTGTCACAGTGGGTATATCCCACTGCCTTAACATCTGAACTGTATCAGTTCAAGCCCCGCGCTGGTGTGAGCAGCCAGCCTGTTGTCCCCAGCTCATCGTCCACCCAGCGATTCGAAAGCTCCGGCGAGTAGATAAA
>NW_015177011.1:1856841-1862904 GCF_001447785.1 Gekko japonicus
TTCATTGCCGAGTGCTAATGCGATTAGCTCTGCCGCCACTTCCTTCAAGTTTTCTCCTGCCGTTTCAGCCACCCCTTGAAACCTGAGAACTTTGTTCGCTTTTTCCATCTGTAGGTTCAATAGTATTTCTTTCTTGAAGATCTTGCCTTTGCTCCAACAGACCAACTTTTTTCTTCATCTTTTTAGTGTCGTGTGCTGTCTCTTTAAGCCTTTCATCAGTTTGAGTCGACTTTTTTATAAGCTCAGCAATCTGCTGCTGCTGCTTTGCGATACTCTGGTTCGAAGCAGCCATCAATTGGTTAAGACCATCGAGCCTCTCGTTTATGGGCTGGAGCAGCTCCTTTAGCATGGAGAAAACATCTCGTTCCTCTACTCTCGGACTTTGACCACCTCTCGCAACTTTCGATCCTCTCCCACGGACGCCAGCCATTTTCAGCTTTGTTTATACTGAAGAGAGCTCTTTTCACTCTTCTTCAGCAAGTGCAAATTTATCAGCAAAAAGAGCTAAGTCTTTGGCACACTTGAGTGCTTTTCGTTTCTCTCCCCCCCCCCTCTCTTTAAGACACAGTTCGGTTTGTTTACATCTGGGAATCACTCCCGGCGCCGCTATAGGTGGTGGGGGGGTCGGAACTCACTTTTAGCACTTATTCGCTCGTCTTGTTCTCCGGTTCATTGACGGTCTGATCACAGACACCTCTTAGTCACGCTTCATTCGCTCACCTTCTTGCTTGTTCCAGTCGGCATCAGCTATGCTCGGTAAAAACCGAGCCTCTCAGGGGGTGGACCGAATGGGGCAAAAGGAGCGCCTCAATTCTCCGGCCTCAGCCATCGAAGAGGTCGCCCCCCAAGCGCCCCCGGCTTGGAGCCTCTCTTTCTGAGGCTCACCTGGGGGTGCCACTTGAGGTGGCACTCCTCCAACACCCCTGGAGCGCGGAATGCCTCCCCTGCTTCAGGGGAGAGCCTCCGCCATTGCTGAAGCCACAGACCGGAAGTCCCCAAACTACTCCGTTTTTATTCAGAACTCACGTTCATTGTTGGCCAGTTTATCTGACCATGCTCGTTTTACGCTATTCCGCTCGATCTCCGGCACTTGTCCCGGTCAGTCCAGCTTATGCCCGAAGGCCGCTCAGCAACTGGACCGTCGGGGCGGAGGGGAGCCTCAATTCTCCGGCATTACGCCATCGAAGAGGCTACCCCTCAAAAAAACCCTGGCCTGGAGCCTATCGCAAAGGCTCCACGGGGGTGTCACTTGAGGTGGCACCCCTCCAGGCCGCTGGTGTGCGATTCGCCCTCCTCCATTGTGACTGGCTCAAGGTCACATTGTGTGCTTTGTTGCTAAGTGAGGATTTGAACTCTGGTCTTCCCAGTCTTAGACCAACACTCTTAACAACTACACCATTCACATACTGGATAATCAGTGCAAATCTCCAAATGCATCTCACGATCTAGAGTAAATACTGGCTTCTCTGATACCCTGACCCGAAAATATGAGAGCATTTTTTTGGTTGAATCACCTCACAGCAGAATCACCTCACTTTCTATATTTTGGGAACCAGTTTTGTCTCCTTTCCCTCACCATATACAAATGCACAAAAACAAACAAAAAATGGTTAAAGAAAGAAATATTCCCATTTCCTCCACTTCTTTTGCTCTAAAGCTGCAAGTCCAAGGATACCCAAATCACCTTATTTTCCAGTTTGTTCCACAAATGTGACTTGCATGTCCCCAGGCCCAAAAAAGAACACGAGTAAAGTGCCAGGGAGGAGAAAAGTTCTTTAATATTTATCGCAACAAATGAGGAAAGACAGAGCTAAGCAACAAAGTGCCCGTCAAAAACAACTGCTTTCTGAATAATACAAGGAAGAACATGAGGTTTTATACTCAAAATGACATAAGCAAAAAGATAACATACAGAATCTTAATTGTTTACAGGTAAGAAAGCATCATTTTAGTAGTCATACATTAATTGGTCAGTTGCAATAAGAGGTGCAGCTACATTATATCTCAGTTGTTTACTTGACATAGAACAAAGAAGTCTTCTTCAGCTTTAACCAAGAACCCTGCATACCCAGGAGCTGCGGTGGCTCAAGTGGTTAAGACGCTGAACTGCAGGCTGTGGAAGGTCAGTAGTTCAGCAGTTCGAGACCTGGGTGCCACATGACGGAGTGAGCTCGTGTCTCTAGTTCCAGCTCCTGCCAACCTAGCAGTTCGAAAGCAAGAAAGTGCAAGTAGATAAACAGGTACCACTTCGGTGGGAAGGTAACAGCGTTCCGTGCACCTTGGTGTTCAGTCATGCTGTCCACATGACCACGGAAATGTCTTCGGACAGCGCTGGCTCTTCGGCTGTGAAACGGAGATGAGCACCGCAACCCTAGAGTCGGAGTCGACTGGCTTTCAAGGAAGGGAACTTTTACCTTTACCTGCATACCCAAGCAAAAAGCATCATCTTCAGATAAGAAGCATAAGCTCCTTTTTGACCCAGACTCTTTGGAACCTTGTATCAATAGTTGAGGCATATGCACTTTACACTACAAGTAAAAATAAATAAATGCATTCATTGTTAAATCCATCCTCCCCTTATCCCATTAGCAATACATTCAAGTTTCATTGACAGCTTAACAGCTACTTCAGCCAAAAGCCCTGATAAGGAAAGAATATTTACTCCTTGTCTGCTAGCACGAGCTTAAGGCACACTCTGCCCTACCCAGAAAAGCTTATTGATTACTTATTCATCCCTATTATTGAAATGTATAAGACACAGAAGTATAGGTATATGAAAACTCAAATCAGATTATGAAAATTAAATCAATATTCCTTTATCATGCCACAATTCTCGACCCTTGGTGCAGTGAAAAAAGGTGTTAAATACTGGGTTCCATGGATGAGCAGACCCCACATCTAGTGATCAGCTCAGCTTTATTAGTGATTCAGCAGATACAAGACTGAAACTTCAGGGCAATAGCATGCAAAATAGCATGCAAAATGCATGCAAAAACCACACCGAAACACACCCAACTCCCAACTGTAGGCTATTTACATAACATTACTTTCTCATGGGTCACCTCCAGAGTCCTGGTGGGCTATAGTTCCAGAGCTCCAAGCTCAGCCAGTCTCTGGTACCCAGTCCTGGAATATTCCAGCCCTAATACATAACAAAAGGTTAAATCAGTCTCTCATTTCAAGCCTCCAAGTTACTGCATAACTCCTCCAACCACCTTTTCCAGTTACCATCATACAATATTTTACTCTCAGATCCCAAAGACCAGCAAGGATGTCTTTTATGATACCAAGTACATTGCAAAAGAGTTCCATTCCAATTGTTTATAACATCCCATTCATATTTTGCATGAGGACAAACAACTTCAGCTCGTAAAAGTTCCTCCTATCCAATTCTAGCCCCATGTCACCAAAAATTTATGAGAAAATGCAAATAAAGTTCTTCACCAGTTAAATGTTGAAACATTTCTGGAGGGGTCTCCATTTTTGTGACTTTTATCATTCTCAAGCACCAAAAGATTAACTAGGTTCCAGATATCAAAAGGACAAGATTTGAGTAAAAAGGGGAAAGGTCTGCAGGTAAGAACCGCAGTCCTTGTATCCACCGACCTTGGGAAACAATAGAAAATCTGAATTTCACAACTATAGTACTCTGTGAAATAACAAGTGGAAGGTGTTGAAGAGTGTCACCAATGTATCTGAACAATCATCCAGGTGCATGGCAACAGAATTCACTCCACCAGAAAGGACACCACACTCCTCTTCCTACAGTCCTGTAGAGATAGAGGAGATAGGAATGTGGAACCTTGGACTGGATCACTGGTGGCGACAGAACAGAGTTCGTAGACCGTCTTGGGGTTCTGTGCTCCAGGATTCGTTTGCTTCAGGTTCCAGGGGCTGTACACTCTGGAATTAGTCTACTTCAGGCTCTTGCTCTTTGCCCTCACCAGCAGCTAGGGTATTGGCTACCCTGATGTCAGTGTTCCCTCTAAGCTGAGTTAGTGTGAGCTAGCTCACAGTTTTTTAGCCTCCAGCTCACACATTTTTGTCTTAGCTCAGGAAGGATGACTCCACAGCAAACTAATTTATGCAGTAGCCAAATTGCTCACTCACAACTTTAATGCCAGTAGCTCACAAAGTAGAATTTTTGCTCTCAGGACTCCACAGCTTAGAGGTTGCCCAACATCATCTGATGTTGCTCCCTTGTCACCTTGTGCCTTGTCAGGATCACTGGGTCTTTTTACTCTGGTGTGATGAACCCAACAGCTGCCACAGCCGCCACTGGGGGGGGGGCGGGAGAAGGCTTGGTGGGCCGGCTGCTCAGGCCTTGCCGCCGCTGCCACCGCCACGGGAGGAGGGAGGGAGAAAGCTTGGCAGGCCCGATGGCTGGGAGCCGCGTGGGCCTTGCCATTGGTGCTGGGGGATAGGGGAGGAGGCTTGGCAGGCCCGGCGGGAGCCACACAGGCCTCGCCATTGGTGCTGGAAGGGCAGGGGAGAAGGCTTAGCGGGCCCAGCAGCTGGGAGCCGTGCGGGCCTTGCCGTTGGTGCTGGGGGGGGGGGTAAGGCTTATGGTGAGCGCCCCCCCCCCCCCCCCCCCCGGGGGGGCCCCCCCCCCCCCCGGTGAGTATTGTGGGCCCCCCTTCTTGTATCCTCTAAAACTGTTAGAATCTTTCATGTGCCAGAGGTTTCCCTCCTACAGTCAAAAATCCACGTTCTTTCCGTAGAGATCCAGAAGCATGCACTACTCCAAAAGCGTACTTGGAGTCAGTATAGCTATTAACCCGCTTTCCTGCTGCTCAATTAAGAGCTCTGTCCAGGGCATACAGTTCAGCAAGCTGAGCAGACCAGGAAGCTGGGAGTGGTCCTGCTTCCAACCCTTCTTCTTCTGTAGTTACAGCATAATTTGTGTACCTAGAGCCATCTAGCATAAAACTACTACCATCAATAAAGAGTTCCATGTCTGGATTTTGCTCATAACTTTAATGCCAGTAGCTCACAAGGTAGAATTTTTGCTCACAAGACTCCACAGCTTAGAGGGAGCATTGCTCCCAACAGTGGCTGTCTCCTTCATTCTCTGTTTTCCTCAAAAAATGTCTTCCCAAAAATCTCTCTCAGAAAACAGCTCTTTAACAGAAATGTTCCTTTTAAGCTTCTCCAATCCTTCTCATTCTTCCCCATGGGAAATCACCAGAAAGACACCAGAATGCCTCTGATATGCCATTGATTACATGCAAAACCACAAGCGAGTAAGTTGCTCAGTAAATTAAAACTGCAAAACAATAAATCTTGCTGTAATAATTTGGAGACATCTGTAAGATTGTTGATGCACCAGTACTTCTTGAAAGAATATTTAAAATATTGATAAAGGCTTCCTTGTTCTATAAATATTCCTGATTTTGAAGAAGCTTGAGCAAAGCGTGAATTGAGTAGCTTGCTCACACATTGTCTTGTGTTTTGCTACAAGAAACATTGGACTGATTACCTTTCTATGTTGATCACAGAGCCCACCAGGATTACACCTATGGAAATGTAAAACAGATTAGTTTTGTAGACTGCTACAAGAAACGTTGGAGTGATCACTTTGATATGTTGATCAAGGAGCTCACCAGGATTACACCTATAGAAATGTAAAACAGATTGGTTATATTCATTAATTCCTCGGCATTTCTCTTTGAAATTGCCAGTGGATTGGAGAACTCTGTTCTATTTGTTAAAAGATTTCTGCCACAACTACTTTGTTTTGCACCAATTATAGTTTGATAGTATTTTGATAATGGGCATATGAGATATACAAATATTATAAAATATTGTACATCTATATATCTAATAGCGAAGGCACCCCCTGGTGTGTGGATGCTTAAATCCAGTAAAAGGAAGCTCCCTCTGGTCCAGCAGGTTTTCTTACATATTCAGTAGTCTACCAGTGTCTGCAGAAAAATCCAAAAACTAGAAAAAACCCTTCAGGGACGGCTGAATTCCCCCCAAAACCTTTTGAAATGGCCTCTGCAGGGATCTGCTTCAGACATCAACTGTGTGAGAGAGGTTAGAACGTTCAGGGTGGGGGGG
>NW_015177011.1:1863186-1881986 GCF_001447785.1 Gekko japonicus
ACCTCAGTGGGGTACAATGTCACAGAGTCCACCCTCCAAAGCATCCATTTTCTCCATGGGAAGTTATCTCTGTAGTCTGGAAATGAGCAGGAATTACAGGGGACCCCCAGGTCCCACCTGGAGGCTGGCATCCCTCGGCAGCACCCTCTGGGTGACTTGATACCACCTGATTTGCATGACTCAAGTAGGCCCAGCTGCTTGCTACTGTTCATCAGCAGCCACCCTATGAAAGCTGGTGCGGTGCATCAGTTAGAGCTTCAGACTAGGGTCTGCGAGACCCAGGTTCAGATCCCCATCTTGCAGTGGAAGCTGACTGGGTTATTTTGGACCAGTCACATACTTTCAGCCTAGCCAACCTCACAGGGTTGTTGTGCAGATAAAAAGGAGGAGAGAATAATGTAAGCTGCTTTGGTCCCCACTGTGGAGAAAGACTGTACTTTTTCTAGGTAGAGGCTGTGGGGGAGGGGTGTGGAGATGGAAAGTTGCAGACAGAGAGGCAGATAAAGGTAGGTTGGCTGTTGGGTGGGAAGGAAATTGTATTGCCAACTCCAGGTTGGGAAATTCCTGGACATTTGTGGGGTGGAGCCTGGGGAGGGTGGGATTTGAGGAGGGAAGGAACTACAGATCAGTATAATGCCATAGCTGGAGGAGAAAAAGAAAGAGAGAGGTAGAGGGAGACAGGAGGAAGCAAAGGTGTGAGGAATAGGATAACCATTCTGCATTTTTCTTGTGGGTCTCCACTTGTTTAATCTATTTGTGTTGACTTGTATATTTGCCATGATTTGTTTTGCACAATATTGATTACATTAAGGTCAGGGGTGAAAGGAAAAGTTCCTTTGTTTTGTTGGCTATTTTACATCACCACGTAAATTACCCGCTCCCCGCCCAATCTGACAGAATAAAGGTTAGAAGAAACATTTGAACTTCAATCTGATATTCAAACTTTTGATAAAGTTCCTCATCAAATGTTCCTAAGTAAGCTCAATAGTCACGGGATAAAAGGACAAGTCCTCTTGTGGATCAAAAACTGACTAATTAATAGGGAACAGAGAGTGAGTATAAATGGGCAATTTTCTCAGTGGAGGGTGGTAAGCAGTGGGGTGCCACAGGGATCAGTACTCGATCCGATGCTTTTAAATTTGTTTATTAATGATTTGGAGTTAGGAGTAAGCAGTGAAGTGGCTAAATTTTCAGATGACACGAAGTTGTTCAGGGTGGTGAGAACCAGGGAAGATTGTGAGGCACTCCAAAGGGATCTGTCGAGGATGGGTGAGTGGGTATCAACATGGCAAATGGGGTTCAATGTGGCCAAATGCAAAGTGATGCACATTGGAGTCAAAAATCCTAAATATAAATACACATTGATGGGGTCTGAACAGGCAGAGACTGACCGAGAGATCTTGGAGTCATAGTTGATAACTCAATGAAAATGTTGAGACAGTGTGCAACTGCAATAAAAAAGGCCAACGCTATGCTGGGGGTTATTATGAAGACAATTGAAAGCAAATCAGCCAGTATCATAATGCCCCTGTATAAATCAATGGTGCAACCTCATTTGGAGTACTGTGTACAGTTCTGGTCACCACACCTCAAAAAGGATATTATAGCATTGGAAAAAGTGCAGAAAAGGGCAACTAGAATGATAAAAGGGTTGGAACACTTTCCCTATGAAGAAAGGTTAAATTGGAGAAATGACGGCTGAGGGGTGACATGATCGAGGTTTATAAGATTATGCATGGGATAGGTTGAGAAAGAAGAACTTTTCTCCCTTTCTCACAATACAAGAACTCGTGGGCACTCAATGAAATTGCTGAGCAGTTGGGTTAGAACAGATAAAAGGATGTACTTCTTCACCCAAAGAGTGATTAACACATGGAATTCACTGCCACAGGAGGTGGCGGCGGCTACAAGCATGGACAGTTTCAAGAGGGAATTAGATCAACATATGGAGCAAAAGTCCATCAGTGGCTGTTAGCCACAAGGTATAGATAGGAACTCTCAGGCTGGGGCAAGTGATGCTCTGTATTCTTGCTGCTTGGGGGGAGGGGCAACAGTGGGAGGGCGTCTAGTGTCCTGGCCCCACAGGTGGACCTCTTGATGGCACCTGGTATTTTTTGGGCACTGTGTGACAGAGTGTTGAACTAGATGGGCCATTGGCCTGATCCAACATTGGTTTCTCTTATGTTCTTATGAAGGTGATTTTGGCTTAAACTCTGAGTGGTCATAAAGTACAAATTACCCCAAGTCAGCTGGGATTCTCTCCCCTTTGGAAAGAAGCAGGAAAGGGTGGGCTGGGATTCAGTTAAGTAATTTTAAGGTGGCCTTTAAAGAGCCTCTTCCTGAGGATGAAAGAGGAGAGCAGAAAAGGTGGCTTGAAACTCAACATAAAAAAAACTGGGATCATGGCATCCAGCCATATCACTCCTTGGCAAATAGAAGGGGAAGTCATGGAAGTAGTGACAGACTTCTCATTCTTGGGATCCAAGTTCACTGCAGACAGTGACTGCAGCCATGAAATTAAAAGATGCCTGCTCCTTGGGAGGAAAGCTATCGCAAACCTAGACAGCATAATAAAAAGTAGAGACATCACCCTACCAACAAAAGTCCGTATAGTCAAAGCAATGGTATGCACAGTAGTAATGTATGGCTGTGAGAGTTGGACCATAAGGAAGGCTGAGCGCCGAAGAATAGATGCTTTTGAATTATGGAGAAGACTCTTGAGAGTCCCTTGGACTGCAAGGAGATCAAATCAGTCAATCCTAAAGGAAATCAAACCTGACTGTTCCCTGGAAGGACAGATACTGAAGCTGAAGTTCAAATACTTTGGCCACCAAATGAGAAGGGAGCACTCACTGGGGAAGACCCTGATGCTGGGAAAGACTGAAGGTAGCAGAAGAAGGGGACGACAAAGGATGAGATGATTAGACAGTGTTATCGATGCAACGAACATGAAATTAAGCAAACTCTGGAGGATGGCGTGATGTGGTCCATGGGGTTGTGAAGAGTTGGACTTGAGAAGAATGTGGTTGGCATGGTGCGGCAACGGACATGCTCGGACGAGCTCCGAGCCGTCCGTTCCCTAGCCGCTTCATCTGGGGTCTCCCGGTCTCCGGGAACCCCTCCAGGTCTCCCGAAGAGAGACCTGGTACAGGGGACTTTTGTTTTTGGCCCCCCCCATTTCGGCAAGACGGGGGTTGTCCAACTGTTCGCCCCGAACCTGGAGCGGCATCCGGGAGGGAACATGGCTGCCATGTTCCCGTTAGCTGCAGCCAACTTTTTAAAAATAAAATAAGAACGGATTGAAACAATACAGCAACAGAACAGAAAAGAAGGATTATAAGGCAAAGTGAGTCAACAGAAATAAAAAGGAAAAGAAAAGTGGAAGTGAATTACTCCAAGCTGCATGGTCTGGAATGGAAAGTTACAGCGGCCAGAAAAATATTTTGAAAGACAGTCTCTGTAAATTTATTCGTATTTACAGGGGAATGCTTGCAATGTGCTCGGGTGAGGCTACTTAATAACCTTAAGAAGAAATTTAAAGACTTTTTGCTTTTGGAGTGGAAATATTTGTAATTAAGAGCAGCGGAATATGCAAAATGGTGACGAATGCAGGAGAGGAGGAAGAGGAGATAGATGAAAACACCCTGATAGAAGATTTATCAGTGGAACAATTTAAAAAAATACTGAGGGAAGCAATTCAACAAGGAATAAAAGAGGCATGTGTAAACTTAATGGACGCTTTTGATAGCATATTACCTGAAACAGGAAAAAAAGAGGAACTGGAACAAGGTACGCAGAGTATAGAGGAGAATGGGGGATGTGTGCAAAGGGAAAACTTTGACGAGGCTTTGCCCCCCCCTCCCCATCAACTCAAGCACCAAGAAAGACTGCAATAAATGAGGGGAAACTATCTACAGGCATACAAAAGAATTGCGGGAAGGAAAAATATAAGAAGAGAGAGAAAGGTTGAAAAAATAGAAAAGAAAGGTTGCGTAAATGGAAATTCAAAAGGGTCATTATAATAAAGGAATGGAATCTCTTGGATGTTAATGAAAACAGATTGGAAAACATTTACCACACCTTTAAGGAACGGAAACATAGAGACATGGTGCTGCAAGGGAAGAGGTTACAAATGTTTAGAAAGAGAGGGAAGATATATGAAAGAGTAATTATTAAGTGTTGGCAGGTATAGGATAAGATGGCAGAACCGGATGTTTGCTAAAAGGCATGGGGGAGGATAAAGTAAGGGCGAATATAAGTATAAATTATTTCTGAAGAGTAATTAGCAGTGTGTGTAAGTATGAATGATTAGAAAATTGGGAAACTATGAGTAGTGGGAAGAATTGGATCGCTGAAAGTGGATTTAAAATTATAATGGGTAGATATAAATTAAGGAATGTTAAAGGGAAATTAATTGGAACGTGATTAACAAAACTGTAGGGGTGTAAGCTTGAATAAGGGGGGGAAATGGTAATAAAAATGAAGGGTGAATGTAATTAATTTGTGAGTAGTAATTTGGATGTATGTGTAAGAATGAAAGAGTATAAATTATGGAAATTTGCTTGATGGGAGAATTAGATTAAAGTAAACTAAAAGACATAATGGTCAGATATAAATCAATGGATGTTAAATGGTATATAATTACAACGTGATTAATAAAATAGTATGTGTGTAAGCTTGAAGGGGAAATGGTGGAAAAAATGGTGGATAAAATGAAGGATTGTGAGGGAAAACAGGGAAACAGTAAGAAGAGCCTCTCTAGAAACAAAGGTGACGGGTGGTAAATCTGTAAAGTCTTTTTGAAATTGGAAAAATAATATATAAAAATGAAATAATTTTCAAAGCATACATGATTGGAGTAGAAATAACTTATAGCTTAATTGGATTAATTTATGGTATACTATAACATTAGAAGCAATGAGAATATTTAGCTGATCCCTGGGTAATGGATGTTTGAAGATGTTTGAAAATTGGATATTAAAGTAGTAAGGATATAGAATTTAAGGAATACTAAAAGTAAAGGTCAATACTCAGTAAAAGATTAATGGAGCGATTAATGGAATGAATTTGGGAATATTAAAAAATTGCTTGTTGGGTCTAGTTGCTGTTAAAGTATATTTTTTGGATGAAATGTTGACTTTTGATGATGTTATGATTTATAAGCTATTATGTTATTGTCTATAATTTGAAAATCTAATAAATATATATTTTAAAAAAGAGTTGGACTTGACTGTGTGACTGAACAACAACAACAACAAATTCCCATTTAAAAATATGATTACAGGAGACTTAGAAGATCTGTGATTAGATCTTTTGTCTCTTTACCTTTTCTATAAGCAGCAGCTACAGGTTGTGTGTGTGTGTGTTGGACTGGTATGCAGTGCTGAGGGAAGAAGATTAAACTCTTCCCCTCCCACTATTTACTTTTTGTAAAATGACCTCCTGGATGTTTTATTTTCCTTATACCAACTCCTATCCATTCCAAGATTCAGCAAAAACTACTCATCCTTAAGTCCTCCATTGTCCTTCCCTTACACACCTAGTGTGGTGTAGTGTACTAAGATCTGGGAAACCCATGCTTACATTCTCACACTGCTCTGGAAGCTTACTTGGGTATCCTTGAGCCAGTCACACCTTCCTCACAGGGTTGTTGTGAGGATTAATTGGAGGAGGGGAACATGTTTTAAGCCTCTTTGGGTTCTATTGGGGAGAAAAGTTTGGTATAAATAGCTTTATAAATGACTGATTCTCTATTTCACATCACTATTCATACATCCTTGCCCATGACCTTGTCTCGGATCCACCCATAGCCATCCAAAGCTCTCCTTTCCCCTCAGACAAGTTTTCTCCCTTGTTGCCTCTTATATATGATGGCATCTCACTTCCTTCAAATACCTGTTCAAAATCTGCCTTTCTATACAGTGTTTGGAGGAACCCCAACCCTACTTAAATTAAGCCTAGGTATGTGTAACTGGAATGAATGTCCAGCCTTCCTGTCAATTCCCACTTCCTATTGATCCCCTCATGCCCCCTCATGGTCTCCTTTGCACAGTAAAAAAAAAAATGCATGTGGCAGACTCATGGTATGTTGACAGACATGGTCTGGGAGTTCCATGCTGGGAACTCAATTTCCAGGAATACATTGGCCCAATTTGTATCAGGACTGCAATACACAGGGAGAGGAGACTTAATTGCTCCTTACAAGTCATTTTCCTGACCTGAAACAGTCCACATGTGCCAAATAGTGGCTCCCCAGAGCCATTTCACATCAGGAAAATAGGGTGGTGATGGGGAGAAGGCTTAAGCTCTGTCTCCCCACACACTACAGTTCCAGTCCGAACTATGCCCACACATGCCTGGGAATTAAGTTTCCTGGACAGAACTCCTGGTACATATCTAGTCCGCATGTCCCCCAAGTTGACTTCATTGTGTGAATTGGCCCTCTGATTGTAAACTCTTTTGATAGGGAGCTGTGCTCTTGTACTCTGTGAAACATCATGACCGAGACCTGGGTGTGGGATGGGGAGACTGTAGCTCTCCCCCAACTTGCCCCACCTGGGTTCTTGGTCCTACACCAATCGCAGACTAAGGGGCGGGGGGAGGAGTGACAATGTTCATTCGGGAGGCTTACTCCTTTAGGACGCTCCCCTCACCGGAGATCGCAGGCATGGAGTGTGTTGGCCTGGTGCTGGAGACCGAGGAGAGCTTGGCTATCTGGCTAGTGTACCAACCGCCTAACGCACCGGCCAGTAGGCTGCCGTCCCTGCTGGAGGCCATATCAGGCTGGGCTTTTGGTCTTGGGTGACTTCAACATCCATGCCGTTGACGCGACCTCCAGCCGGGCTGCGGACCTGGTTTTGTCCATAGTGGCACTGGGGCTCTCCCAATTTGTATCGACCCCCACGCACCAGGCCGGGCACACGCTCGATTTTATCTTCGCTGCATGGATTACAGTGGACCGGATTACTGCAAGGGCAGTACCGTGGTCAGACCACTATGCCCTGAAGGCTCATCTGAATGTCCCACCCCGACCCTGTTTAGGCAGCGAGCAGATTTTATCTCGCCCACGGAGCCAAATGGACCCAGTACGGCTTCAGATGGCTCTGCGGGATCCGATGCCCCCTGGCGGCTCATTAGATGAGCTTGTGGGGGACTGGTATGACTGGCTTTCCACAGCCATCAATGAGATCGCTCCCCGGCGCCCTCTGCACCCTCGCACTATGCTGGCCCCCTGATATACCCAGGGGTTGCGGCTTATGAAGCGGGAACTAAGATGGCTAGAGAGATGGTGGCGGTGTGCCCGTGACGAAACATCAAGAACATCCTATAGGACGTTTATGAGATCCTATGAGATGGCAGTCAAAGCTGCTCAGAGAGAATTCTATGCAGCCACGATTGCGTCTGCGAGCTCACGCCCAGCCCAATTGTTTAGAACAATTTGGTCCTTGACAGTTCTGCCACCAGGCAGACAAAATAGTAGGGAATTGGCTATTGGCTGCGAGGCTTTTGCGAGCTATTTTGCAGATAAGGTCTTGGCGCTCCGCCATGACCTCCCCACCACAGTTGAAACAGTGAGAGAACTTGAGGCCCCTTGCACGTCCTCGCAGGGTTTAGAATGTTTTGACCCGCTCAGTCTGGAGGAAGTTGACAGATTGCTCGTATCTGTGCATCCAACCACATGCTGCCTGGATCCGTGCCCTTCCTGGCTCATTAAAGCGGGCCATGAGGGGTTTCGAGGTGCCATAAGGGAGATTGTCAACAAGTCCCTCTTGGAGGGACGGTTCCCTGAGGCACTTAAAGAGGTGATGGTCCGCCCTCTCCTGAAAAAACCAACTCTGGACCAGGCTGAATTGGCCAACTATCGGCCGGTGTCTAATTTGCCCTATTTGGGCAAATTGATTGAGAGGGCGGTGGTGACACAGCTTCAGAGCTTTCTGGATGACACTTCTGTCCTGGATCCACTCTAGTCCGGCTTTTGCCCTGGTCATGGGATGGAGACGGTGCTGGTTGCCCTTACTGATGACCTCTGGAGGCATCTGGATTGAGGTGGTATGGCGGCACTGTTGTTGTTAGATCTGTTGGCCATGTTTGATACAGTCGACCAGCAGTTGCTGACCCACCGTCTCACCAACATGGGGATACAGGGGCTTGCTCTTCAATGGCTTGCCTCTTTTCTCCAAGATTGGGGACAGAGGGTGGCGATAGGGGAACAGCAGTCCCAGAGGCACCCACTTGAGTGTGGTGTGCCTCAGGGGGTGGTGCTTTCCCCAATGTTGTTTAAGAGCTACATGTGCCCCCTTGCCCAGATTGCCAGGAAGTATGGGTTGGGTTGTCACCAATATGCAGATGACACCCAGCTCTATCTGATGTTGGGTGGCCGGTCAGGCTCCGACCCAGAAGATCTGAACTGCAAGACAGAGCTCTTCCACCAGGCTTTTTTTTGACCTTCCCTCATTCCATTGCCTAGGCCCACCACTAAATTTCCCCTTTCCCAAGAGCACCGGAATTTGTCGCTCAAGCATGTCCTATTCCACTGGCCGTCTCCGTTAGAAGCTTCAGACCACCAGGTCATAGACTCTAGGCCACCAAAAACCGCTGTCTCTATTACTCCAAGCTGCTTAAAAAAGATCAGCAATCTAATTGCATCAGATCGGTTGATCAATTGCTAAATAAAATCTCCAATCCTCCACCTTCCCCCCCGCCTCCCTACACTAGCCTGATCCCCCAATCAATGACACACACAACTAACACATACACTCTAGCAGCCAACAACACACTCACACCTCCTACACTAATACATCAATATTACTGCTAAAAGCCTTATTAGAGTCCAGCCCCGTACATTCAGCTTCTCCTCTCAACCACTAAGAGGGAAGGGGCGTGCTGTTATCAACGTCCTCCGCTCCGTCTCCCGGTCTCTCTCCTTCTCCCCACGTCGGCCAGGGAGCGCAATACCCCACCAGGGGGCAGTCCAGCATCCACAATTCGCTCCAACCAGCTCTCACTCCCGGACCACCACTCACTTTCGTGGCACCATTCCCCTGGCTCCTCTCGGTCTTCTGCTCCACAACCTCTAGCCACTCCGCCTTTCCAGATCGTCTTCTCCTGTGCCTCCACTCAGCCAGTAGCACTCCAAGCCGATTCACACACGTCCGGAGGTCTCTCCAATACTCCCCGCTCACCTCCGTTAGGCTGTTGTTAACCCTATGCAGGCTAGTCTCCAAACGCTGGGACCGCCTCAGCCGGCCCGGTCGCCCTAAGCCGCTCTGACTGCCGGCTGGCTGCAATTCGGGGGGGGCACCGGCCGCCCCTCAGGGCAGGAGAGGAGGTATATACCAGACCCGCCAGCAAGAAAACAGCCCTCCGCACCCCTATGCCGCCTCTACGTCGCTGGCTGGCATCTCCTCTCCTCCAGCGGGCACCAAACCCACAGGCCGAGGATTCCACACACCGGGGGTCGGGCCGCTGGCAGGGTACAGTTCTCCAATCTGGTGGGTCTCCGCTCCCGGGCATAATTTCAGCGTCGTTGTTACTGCTCCTGAATTTAGGCCGCTTCCATGGGGGGGAGGGAGGTAGCGTCTTCCATCCCGGCACGTTGTATTTATCTGGGGATTTTTCAATACACCAGAAAAGTTCCAGCATATTTCATGGGCTAACCTCATGGGCAAACAGCAAAGATGTTTCTGCCCCTGCTGGCACTGGTAAAAAAGGTTTATTTTACCCTCTCGTGGAGGAGCCCGAGCACCTCAGCTCCGCCGCGGCCACCATCTTCTTTTCTAATGTCCAGCAGTGGGGCCAGGACACTAGAAGCCCTTCCACTGTTGCCCCCCCCAAGCACCAAGAATACAGAGTATCACTCGCCCCAGACTGAGAGTTCCTATCTATACCTAGTGGCTAATAGTCACTGATCGACCTCTGCTCCATATCTATATATCAAATAGCCAAGTTGCCCCCTCCGTGCAGATATCTAAATCTGCACATCCGGGGCACTTGGGGGGCATAGAGATTTTCCTGCACACTTGGAGCAATCCCCAGATGTGCAGAAAAATCTAAAAAGTTGAAAAAAATATACGGGGGATATTTAAATCCCCCCAAAAGTAAAAGCATTCCCTGCGCATGCACAAAGAATGCACTTACCTCTGGGATCTGTGGCAGAGCTGTGCAGGGCTCGCAGCTGTTGGTGCTGGTGGCGGTGGCAGGGGGGGAGCCTTGCAGATCGGCGGCTAGAAGACGCGGCCGTTGCTGTTGCTGTTGGCAGTGGGGGCGGGGGAATGCCTGGCGGCTCAGAGCTGTGCAGGGCCCACCGGTATTACTGTTGTGGGCGGCAGTGGTGGGGGTGGTCGGGGGGAGAGCCTGGCGGGCCTGGCGGTTCGGAGTCATGCAGGCCTCGTTGGTGTTACTGTTGTGGGCGGCAGCGGCAGGGGTGGTGGGGGGAGAGCCTGCTGGGCCTGGCAGCTCGGAGCCGTGTTGCTGTTGTGGGCCATGGTGGGCTCGCCGGTGTTACTGTTGTGGGCCGCGGTGGCAGGAAGAAGCCTTCACGGCTCAGGATTGCGGGGAATACTCCCCCTCCTGAGTATCACAGGTCCCACTTCTTGTGTTTATCTAATTTCCTCTTGAAGCCATCCATGCTTGTAGCTGCCACCACCTCCTGTGGCAGTGAATTCCATGTGTTAATCACTCTCTGGATGAAGAAGTACTTCCTTTTTTCTGTTCTAACCTGACTGCTCAGCAATTTCATTGAGTGCCCACGAGTTCTTGTATTGTGAGAAAGGGAGAAAAGTACCTCTTTCTTGACCTGCTCTATCCCATGCATAATCTTATAAACCTTGATCATGTCACCCCTCAGCCATCATTTCTCCAAGCTAAAGAGCCCTGAGCACTTTAACCTTTCTTCATGGGGAAAGTGTTCCAACCCTTAAATATTCTAGTTGCCCTTTTCTGCACCTAGAAGCAGGATAGATAAAGGATGATGTCATGCAGTTGTGCCTGAAAACTGGAAGCTAAGAAGCTAAAGAACAGCAAAACATCTGTGTGGGAAAAGGTTTGGTTGCTTTATTCTGCACTTTTCCCAGCTCATCAATATCTTTCTTGAGACATGGCAATCAGAACACTGTAGAGAGTATTCCAAATGAGGCTGCACCATAGATCTATACAGGGCATTGCGATATTGACCCTGTTATTGTCAATCTGTTTCTTAACAATCCCTACTAATAATAGCTTTGTTCATAGTTCTTCAGTCCAGACATGTTCTTATCTCTCCTCTACCTGACTTGACGACAGCAATAGTTGGATTCATCCATTCTGTAGGTTCTTCTGCCCAGACTGTCACCTTCAATTTGTCCATACAATTCTGTTCCTTTTGAACTTTATCCCTCATTGCCACTGGAGCCTTTTATGGAGACTAAATGACAGTGGATTTATCTTTATAGATCACTGAATTGTTCTGGTAGGCAACATAGGCCTTGAATCACGTTTTTGCGATCTGTATCAATGTTTCATTGGTCTATTTCCACTAAAATAACTTTTTACCATATTTAAAGTAGTCATGACTCTTAAACCACTTGTTGAGTAATAAGACTGATATTTTGTTTTGTGGATTTATATTTGCTGCCACACACACACAATGGACTGTGCACACATACATAGGCTCAGAAAGCTGTACAAATCACCTGTTGTGATACTACACATAGAAGGTGCTTACATAAGCCTTACACGTGAATGAGGTTTCAATTACACAGCATCAGCCTTGTGGGGAAGCACACATCTCCATATTGTCAGCAAAAACCACAACTTAAGAAGAAGTACCCCCATTGTTGAACTGTATGCCGTCACGTATGCTGCATCTCTGCTTTATATCTGAATTGGCATTTCCTGCCAGATGGACCTGTTATGACCAGAGCAATGGCCAGCTTCATCTGCACCTCAAGGAGGTTCCTTGACACCAAGCTTTCACACTTGCCCAGATGCCATCCTTTAAGTTAGGTCTTAAGTTACAATATTGCCCAACCCTCTAGGTTGCCACCCCTCACTACACGCAACCAATAGGATGAGTCTTGGGACGGACTAACAGGTAGGTGGGTCTACAGGTTGGCACAGTTGCCACCCACCCAAAGAACCACCTATAAAAGGTAAGGACCAGTTGCCTGGACCTTGCTAGCCGCAATTCCCGCAACACCCCCTGTCTGCTGTAACTCCCCTATTGTCCAGCTTACTATACCCAAACCCTTGCCTCTACTTTATCTTTTGAACTGCAGTCAAGAGACCCACATGCGCTGGCTGGTTCTAACTGTGTGTTAAACTTCCCTAGAATTCTTTTCTTCCCCTCCATTCTTCATTGGAACGAACAAGCTTCAGGGCAGATAAGTATCTCCCATCATCACCCCTACCTGCTAATGCAAAAGTGATTATTGTTCATTCTGTATTTCTAAGGAACTTGATTGAATGTGTGAGTGCATCTGTATTGTTTGTATGTGATTTATTTTCTTAAGTAAATGACAGTTATTTTGAACAACAACAGCCTTGACTCCTTTTACTGGCAACCCTTGGTGGGAACTGGACCTTGGTATAGTTGGCAAGCACCCAGATTAAAATCAGCCAATTGCTGTAGATAAAGCAATTCGGCTAACACACTACTGTTTATGCATAAAGATCTACTTTGTCAAATTTCAGGGGAGCTATCTTGTCTTTAAACTTGCAATTCAGATTGAATTCTTACCCAAAGAGGCAGTCTCCTTAGGCTTGCCAAGTCCCCCTGGGGGAACCCCCGCCCCAGAGGCCCGTTCCCCGCCGGCGGCAGATCGAGCCCCGGGGGGAACTCCACCCTGACATGCACGTCACCCGGAAGTGACATGGGCATGCTGGGGGTGGGGCCATGGTCATCCGAGGGAAAACTCTATGGTTTTCCCTTGGATGGTCGTGACCCCGCCCCCAGCGTGCCCGGTGTGCCTGCATCACTTCCAGTCGATGTGGATGCGGTGCGCGCGCTCCAGACGCCAGCCGGGAGTCCCCCGCTGTGGCTGAATCCACACTTGGCAACCCTAAGTCTCCTATTGAATTGGGGAAATTAGCTTAAAGAATTCAAAGCAAGAGGGATTAACTAGGATTCTCCACCTATGTATACTGGGATCTTTCTCTTAGAGAACTCTCAAAATAAACCAGTCAAATGTTCAACTGGAAAGGTTTTTATTGAATTAGGAACCAAAAGGGCAAAATACACACATACAAGCACCCGGAAAACACACAATGGCTGCGATCACACACACTAAATCATCCACTTTCAATGCATTTTCCAACTGGATTTTGCCGGTTCACACAGTAAAATCTAGTTAGAAAGGGCATTGAAAGTGGATGATTTAGTGTGTGTGATTGCAGCCATAGTAACTAAGAGGAAATCAGGGAGGAGATGGAGAAAGCAATTTCAGGGAAGCTATAGTTACCAGTCTCAAAGAATGAGGCCTGCAGAAGCAGCAGTGAAACAACCAGCGTTTTACAGAGAAGAGGGGAAGGCCCACATGCAAGTGCGGTATGCGAGGTATGGTGCTGAGAACAAACACACAGTCATATAATTATAGGGGGGAAAGCTCCCTGGGGCGGTCTGACGTATTTGCTCCAAAACAATAATTTATTGGGTTTTCCAGAGGTGAACAATGATTTGGGAGAAGCTTGATGAGTTTATCTGAGGTGGACTATAGGTGATAATGGTGCTTAATGGCCCTCTAAGTACTGGATGGGAAAAGCTACCAGGTTTTGTGAATAGTGTTAAGTGAGGAAATAGTTTTCTTTGGAGACTCATTGTCCTAAATTATGCATCTCCCCAGGGTGGGAAGGAGGTTGTTAGCTGGCCAACCATTCTTACTCGTACTTCTAAACTACATGTCCAGACTTGTCTCTGGCTGACATTCATTTTGTGTCATTTTGGACCAGGCAGTGTATTGCATTTATGATATTTGAGATTATACTATATGAAGGGTATTTATGGTTTTCTAGCTATAAACTGCCCTTCAGCAAGAGGAGGGGGTCTGACTGCTAACAACATTTTTCAAACACTTGTAATGTTTTCCCGGAGGAGATTACTAATCTGGTATCAGAATGTTTAAATTGTTCAATTTGCAAAGCTTTATAAGTTATTAAAGATATTTCATTAGTTTGTGCCCCTTGTGTCAGTTTTAACATTTCCTGTTTTGTGTTGGTTCATGAGCAAATCAACACACCATTCATCTTCCAGAACTGAAGAATGTTGTGAACCAATTAAGAACTCGTGGGTTTTCATACTTCGTGTTAGGGTGAAAATATCTTTGTTTGACATTTTATTTATTTACATTATTTACAGACACCTTTCTCTCAGAGACTCAAGGTGACTTACGTATACTGAGTCAGTACAATCAATAAAATGGGACATTCAATAAGCGATGCATTAGGATTGTAGAAGTCTGGAACCAGCAAGAAGGAACTGAAGGATAGCATAAGTATTAACATGAAGACATTATGCAGCGCAAAAAATTACATAACAGAATCCTACTTACAGTAAGTTCTGCACAACAACATAGACCACAGTTCCTAAATCACTTCTCCAAGTAAGTTTGTAAACCATTTTGAACAGTGCAAATCTATTAAAGGTAAGGTAAGGTTCCCTTGCTCGAAAGCCAGTCAAATCTGACTCTAGGGTTGCGGTGCTCATCTCCGTTTCAAAGCCGAAGAGCCAGCGCTGTCCGAAGACATTTCCCTGGTCATGTGGCCGGCATGACTAAGGGGCACGGAACGCTGTTACCTTCCCACTGAAGTGGTACCTATTTATTTACTTGCAGTTTCTTGCTTTCGAACTGCTAGGTTGGCAGGAGCTGGAACTAGAGACGGGAGCTCACTCCGTCATGCAGCACACTCGGGTCTCGAACCGCTGAACTACCGACCTTCCACAGCCTGCAGTTCAGCGTCTTAACCACTTGAGCCACCGCAGCTCCTACAAATCTATTACCTGTGCAGAAAAGCCCTCTTGAATAGTTCTGTTTTCTTTTCTGGGTTTTCATGTTAGCAAAATGATTATATTTGCCAATCTTTTTCATATGCTTTGTAGGAATTTATGCCATTGGTGATGTTACACCCATGTTCCATTTCTGTACACCTTAGTGGCCTTTCTGTTTGAGGACTCTGCTATGCTAGCACTTTCTTTTCTATGAGGCTGGCTACTTTTAGTTAAAAGTACTTTTGTACTGCAGAGCCTTCATTTGCTTTTCTGCTGTGTCCAGCCCACCTAACTGCATCGAAGCGATCTCCTCTATTTTACAATGCTCCAGTGATCCCCAATCATGCTATGCCTGCAGCCTGTTTTGGAATTTTGAGAGAGACAGAAGTTGCTGCCACAAAATAGCTACTACCAGGGGCAGGGGCAGGGGCATTTACAAATTAGCTGCCATGAGTGAAGCCAATCACAAAATGGGAGGTTCCACAAAATGCTGGGAAGTTCCAAAACAAGCATTCTCCTATGATAAGAGGCAGTTGCTTCCAAATGGGAACTCTGTGGATGCTTCCTAGGCTTTTTTGAAATATCCCCTACACTGAGAAGGCAGGGGAAAGCCAGAACCAGCTTCTTATTTTGAGTAATGGACACTGTTTGGTTTTAGTTTCTGAAGAAACTGGATTTGTTGGCTTCATTTAAGACCCTTTCAGTCCTCTCCTCAAGAAGCAAGCAGGCATCAGGAAACACATGGGCAGATGCTGTGGCTCTCTTACTAGGTACTACAGCAGAAATGCCTCCACTACATGTTCAGTCTCACCCAGTATTTGAATCTCAGACTGTCAAATTTCACACCACACTCTGTGCAATCAGTTGCATTTGGGCCTATACCGTCACCCTCACTCTTTCAGTGAATAATTTGTGCCTGCCATATCTACTTTATCTTCTGGGTGCACAGTATGCTGGAAATATACTAATAAAAATGTAACTTTTTATTCGCTTCTTCATCAGCCCCATGAAGACATGCTGCTCACCGAAATCTGTCATTTGTTCAACTTAGAGTGCAGTGCAACTGAAATCCTTGCTTCCTTGTTCTCCCATTCTCAGCAACATTCACTTCAGACACCACTTTTCCTGGTATGTTTGGTTTGCTGGTCCATTTGTGGCTTTTCCACTTTTAGTTTTCATCCCATGGCTGTCATGTTAGTTCCTGCAGCAAACTTTATGAAATTATGTCACAAGGAGAATGTATGTGGAAGGTGCACACTTTGCTTTAATTTCAGCTCAACAAAATGATCTCTGAATGGCCACAGTACTCTGTCTCCTAGGCCGAGAATTTTCTGAATGCTCAGAATTAGGGTAGTCAACCTTAAGGTGGGGTCTGGAGCAATGTTTTTTCTAAGCTCCACGGTGTTGTGAGCAAAAATTCTACCTTGTGGGCGAAAAAAACTAGTAGCATTAAAGTTGTGAGTCTACATTTGACTATCACATAAATTAGTTTTTTAGATTATTTTCATAACCTTGTAAAAATCTCAGAATGAATTATTTTAAAGTATACTTAAACTATATTTTAAAAATACTTTAAACATTATAAGAGGAAACAGGATTAAGTCAAATATAATTACAGAAAATGTTGTCCTCTATGGGGGTAGACCAAGTCTCCGGAGAACAAGTCAACCACCCCTTTCCACTATATTGGTAGACCTGACCTCTGGAGGACAGATCTACCCTCCCTTTGCCACTGTATTGGTAGACCTGGCCTCTGGAGAACAGGTCTACCCACCCCTTTCCACTATATTGGTAGAGCTGGCCTCCAGAGAACAGGTCTCTCCATCTCCGTAGAACAGGTCTACCTGCCACAGTCCACTATATTGGTAGATCTGGCCTTGGACTGTTGCCCTGTGCTGAGCCTTAGAAAACATACCAACATTTAGGGGAGAAAGCTCTTGCAGTGTACTTTGTTTCTTTTAGTGAAATATGACAAATTACAGGTCAAGTATAACAGAGGTGGAACAATCACTGTCAGAACCCTGCCTAACCTAACAAACAGGAAGTTGCTTAAATGTAATCTACATGCCCAAACTACTTATTTATTCAAATATTTATATCCCACTTTTCCAGTGACTCAAAGCAGCTTACAAAACATACTGAAAAGCATAACAGGGGTGTGGGAAACATTGATTTTCTAAGTGCTCTGTTATAGCCTATGGGGACCATTATAGAGAACTGATCTGGGGCTCTGGGTAAGCCGTTCTTTGAGGTAGAAGCACAAAATTTGCAGCATAGCTGCTGGTGCATCTCCTAAAAAACCTGCCAAGTTTAAAAAAGATTGGACCATGGGATCCAATTTTATGGGCCCCAAAAGGAGGTGCCCCCATTCTCCATTGTTTCCAATGGCAGGGGAAATGCCCTAGTGTGAGCTGAAGCTAAATTCCCCTAAGCTGGCAGCTAAGATTTTGTACACCAGAACCCCCTAGCCCCCTAACACAGCTTAGAGGGAACTCTAGTATGGAGATCTCCTGGAATTAGAACTTATCTCCAGGTGATGGGAGACCAGTTCCCCTGGAGAAAAAGGCTGCTTTGGAGGTGGAACTGTATGTAGGAATCCCAGCCCCCTGGTCCGAGCAGGGGATCCCCCGATTTAGAGTGGGCTTCCCCACTGCTGGCCCACTGGCCAGCTGGCCGGCGAGGGGGGAATCCCACCCCAAAATGATGTTTTTCAGCAAAACCAGAAGTGGTCTGAAAAACCAGAAGTGCTGCCTTTAATGCAGGCATTTCAAGGCTAATCTCTCTCCTCCCCGCATCTAATGGGGGGAGGGAAGCAAAACTGATAGCTGAAAAGGCTTGTAGCTACTTTAGGGTGTTAGCCTAAACTTGCTGAAATCCTTCTCAGTGATCAGGGGAGGTATTTCAAGGCCAGTTTCACTCCATTTCAAGGCCAGTTTCATTCCTCCCCACTTCTATTCAGGGGAGGGGGAGCGAAACTGATCACTGAAAAGTCTTGCAGGCATTGCAAGCCTTTTTAGTGATCAGTTTTGTCCCTCCCCCCACCCCATTAGAAGCTGAGGGGGGGAGTGAAACTGGCTGTGAAATGGCTGCATTGGGGCAGAACTTCTGGTTTTGGCCACTTCCTGCTGGCAAGGTAAGGGGACCTGGCAACCCTAACTCTATGGCATTCTACCCCCCAGAGTCGGCAACTCAGAATACATATACTTTATATTATGAGCCTGTTGGCAGGGATATGCTTTATTATATTATTTATTGTATTCTTTTGAGTACTGCCTCTCCTTATATATAATTCTGTTTTTGAGTAGTAACATTCCATGCACTCCCTCAGCCATTGGCCTGTCAGCCACCACTCAAGAGTACTCACGTGCCATTGGCCGGGTGCTGGGTCTGCTCCTCTTCCCCACCCACTCCCCCTTCAGTCACTGTGCCCTGTCAGAATTACTGGCAAATGGCTTTCTCTCTTGACAAAGACGCTTTTCCTTCTTGCCTCCTGTGTGGGACTAACTTTCCCCTCAGTGGCTGTTGGTAGGTGTAATGAAATGGCAGTTGCCTGTGTTTGTGAGATGGCTGTGGTTCTTTGTTTAAAATGTTCCCCCATAAGGTTTAATTGAGCTGTAGTTCCAGAGAGGGGCCTGCAGGGTATCACTCACTGGGTTGAATGGGGCTAGGGTTGCCAAGTGTATCTTCGCCGGGAGCGGGGGGCTCCCAGCTAGTGTCTTCGAGCGCGGGCGCACTGCACGCAGATCACCCGGAAGGGACAGGAGGGTGTCAGACACGCTGGGGGCGGGGCCACAGCCATACAAGGGAAAACCATAGAGTTTTCCCTTGTATGGCCGTGGCC
>NW_015177011.1:1882327-1893528 GCF_001447785.1 Gekko japonicus
CCCTCTAAGCTGTGGAGTCTTGTGAGCAAACATTCTACTTTGTGAGCTACTGACATTAAAGTTGCGAGCAAACAATTTAGGTACTGCATAAATTAGTTTGCTCTGGAGCCATCCCTTCCTGAGCTAAGACAAAAATGTGTGAGCCAGAGGCTAAAAAACTGTGAGCTAGCTCACACTAACTCATCTTAGAGGGAACTCTGTTAATAGTGTATGCGTACTCCTACAGTGTGTGTGTACCCCATAACTGTGTAAATAGTTAAATAAATTCCTTAATTTGGGCTAATAATCGGTGTTGTGCTCTGACCACAGTCTCCCCCACTCTGCACAATACCAAAGGGAGGGGGTAGCCCAGGGAAGCAAGGAAAGGCCAGACCCTTGGGTTGCCAACTTTCCGGGGATCTCCCAAAGATTGGGGATTCCATCTCCAAATAGGGAGATTTGGCCAGAGGGGTCTCACTGTCCCTCTAAAAAGGCAGTTATGATTCCATGAGTGGTGGCAGTGAATTTAAGGAGTGAGATACGCCCACGGGACGATGGTGGGAGGTAAACAGCTGAGTTGTAAACTGAAGCCCGTTTCACCACAGTAGACAACCAAGCTTGGTTCAGACAAAGGAAGGAAACCCTTTGCAGGCCTTTGTGAGGAACTCATTGGAGCCAGTCCTGACTAGGATTGCCAGCTCCAGGTAAGGAGATTCCTGGAGATTTTCTGGTAGAGTCTATGGAAGCCAGTGTTTGGGGAGGGGAGAGGCCTCAGCTGAACAGAATGCCATATAGCCCACCTTCCAAAGCAGTTATTTTCTCTGGTGGTGGTGGGGGGGAGAGATCTGTTGTCTGGAGTTCAGTTGTGATACCTGGTGATCTTCAGGCTCTACCTGGAGGTTGGCTGCCGTAGGCGTAGCAGTCACTGCTTCAGAGCAGGATCTGCTAGATCCAGGTTCTTGTTGTAGAAGCTGAGGGGGTGATTTTGGACCAGTCACAGACTTTCAGCCTAACCTACCTCACAGGGTTGTTGTGCAAAGTCAAAAGGGGGAGAGGAGAATGATGTAAGCTGCTTTGGTCCCCATTGCAGAGAAAGACTACTTTTCCTCCTGGGAAACCATTGTTGCCAGTCTCCAGGTGAGGGCTGGAGATCAGTCATAATTAGAACTGCTCTCCAGACGGCAGAGATCAGTTCCTCTGGAGAAAATGGTGGACTCTGTGGAAGTCAGGGCTTCAGAGCATGGAAGCGGCTGCAGGTGGGGGAAAATGGAAAGCTGAAGAGTGAGGGGGAAATAAAGGTAGGTTGATAATTGGCTGGGAAGAAGATAGGGTTGCCAACTCCATGTGGGAAATTCCTGGAGATTTCTTTCTAATCTCCCTTTGAAATTCTTTTGTAAGAGAACTGCTACTCTTAGGTCAGCAACTGAATGTCCTGAAAGGTTAAAATGTCCCCCCACTGGTTTTTTGAATGTTGTGGTTTCTTATAGCTGTAGAAAGAGTAAGAGTCCAGTAGCAACTTGAAGACTAATAAAATTTGTGGCAGGGTAAAAGCTTTTGTGAGTCACTGCTCACTTCTTCAGACTTATTTCCATTTATTCTTTTCATCCACCTGGACTAAATCTTCCTGGACGAAATTGAGACCTAGGTTTCCTGTCTCATTACCAATGCTGATATCTCCATGCCCAATACCCGTCTGCATATCACACCTAATCCAGTCAAGCTCGCTACTGCCAATTGGCATTCTGAAATAATCTTTTTAAAGTTTATATCTCTGGCACCTTGTATTACATTTTATGGTACACATGGTCTGGCCCTTGTAACAAATGAGTGTGACACCTCTGTATAGAGTATCTCACTAAAAGAATGCAACTGTCCCAAGGCAGTTACTTCCTGCATTTCTGGGATGCAGGGGCAAGAGAGACACACAAGTTCCCTCTCAGTTTGGAAGTAATCTGAAAGAAGGATTGTTGCTTGTAGTTTTCATAATGCCCTCTGTTAACCAGATGTTGCAGATTTTAGTAGTATTGCTGGATTGTGCTGGGTGCATGATGAGTAAACTGCTTTTATGCACAAATAATAATAAAAACTAATTTCTTTACAACAGTATGGATAGTTTTAATGTTTTCCTCATGTTCCCTACAGGGACAAACATAGATGTGGTAAGCCAGAGAGCCAGTATGGTGCAGCAATTAGAGTGCTGGAGTAGGACAGGTTTGAACTCTTCTTCTCCCACAGAAACTTGCCAGGTGACCTTGGCCAGTTACACACTCCCATCCTAACCTAAGTCACAGGGTTGTTGTGAAGATAGAATGGAGGAGACTGCTGTAAGCTGCTTTGGGTTCCCACTGTGGAGAAAGCTAGGGTGTAAATTAATGTAATGATGTAATGAATGAAGCTTGTAATTGTAGCCTGAAGAAAACAAAGACTTTAAAATTTAATAAATATATCAAACAGATCAATTGTATGTGTTTACTAAGTCCTGTGTAATTATTTTATGTTATTAAAGTTGTAAAGTACGTCTATATTTCACAAACTCTTTCTTCAAAATTTCAGGGGCTCCTCACATCAGCAAAAATTTTATAATCTTCTAGCCATGCACACATGTCCATCTGCTTTTAGTTTCCATGAATTTAAGAACAATTCTTAATGTTGCACAGGGGTCATTTTGTACAAAAAGAGGTGCAGGAGCTCGTTAGCATAACTCATTAGCATAACTTATTTGCATATGCCACACCCCCTGACATCACCGGAAGTGTGCCAGAAGGCAACACCCACTGCTCAGGCTCCACTGGACTGTTTTGGATTGCTAGCTATTGGGGGGGATGAGATGTGCAGATCTGCCCTCACAGAGGAGGGAGAGCTGGTACCTGAAGGCGGGCCGGGGGGGGGGCCCTCTGCAACTTACCTGGCTGCTTCTTGCTCTTCGTGGCCCGACTGAGGACTGCTGGGAGCAGGGGGCGGGGCTTGTTGCATGTGCCCGCCCCCTGGGCTCTTTACTGCCGGAGCTCCGCTCCTGTGCGCTCCCACAGGAAATAACCCCTGATGTTCCAAAACATTTCATTTTTACAATGAACCCTTTCTTATATAAATTGGGATTTCCTTAAGCTTTACCTCTTTGAAGCACTCTGCTAGGCCCACGGGCTCAGTAACCTAACCTTCCCCCACCCTGTATACCTTAAGCACAATAAAGGCAGAAGTACCAAAGGAATACTGGATGGGTGGAGCTGAGTGAATCAGGTAGGTGGAATTTGGAGTACTACCCTCTGAGTCAGATGTCTAGTGAGAAGGATGATTCTCTCAGTCTTTCCCCTGACATCCTAGCTTTTAGAGCATAATGGTGTATTTTGTTTTTAAATGAGGAAACGGAATGTATCCTCCACTTCTAGCACCAGTTGGAAATGAACAGTTTATCATCTCAGTTTGCCACTGTAGAAAAATAATCATGCCTCAACTTCCGCCACGCAGGGCTCTTTTTGTAGCAGGAACTCCTTTGCATATTGGGTGACACACCCCTAACGTAGCCAATCCTCCAAGAGCTTACAGTAGCCCCTGTAAGAAGAGCTCTGTAAGCTCTTGGAGGATTGGCTACATTAGGGGTGTTTGGCCTAATATGCAAAGGAGTTCCTGCTACAGAATATATTACTATAGAGAGGACCTGTCAATCAAAAATTGGACAGTTCACCATGATGACATTAAAAAGGCAGGTATAAAGCTGAGGACAAAAACACATTCTCATAAAGGCACACATGAAGATTTATTTTTGATGCCATTTAAATTTTTCCCATTCATTTACATTTATGGGTGCAAAGTTATAAAATATGGTGCTAATCAACTTACACAGTAATGATTACACCAAATATTTAGTAAAACATTTAGTATAATTAAGAAAAACACTGGAGCAACAACAGACAGCCAAGTGCTTACAAAAATCAATAGAAGACCTATGAGGGTCATTTATTACTCACTAGAAGACAGCCATGCAGTTAAGGGGCTGGAAAAATTCTATACGGACTTGATCAAGCTCTTAGAAAATGAATAAGAATTTACTTCTCTACAGCCATAGATACTAGATGGAAACAAAGAGAGGTAGCCAAAACATCCACCCAAAAATAAGAGAGGGGAAAGAAATTTAGCATTAATTAAACTAGGCCAGCCCCTCCCCCCCCCGTATAGTTTGGAAAAATTTAGAAGCCCAACATTATGATTATTTTGGCAAATGTTAGTGTTCTATACTGTGGTTAACACACATTTTAAGGTCTCATGAGCTACATGTTATAGAAACACAGGAGTGCTGCTGAAAATGTCACCCCCACATTAAATATTCCTTCCATTATATGTAGCATAACTTCCTGGTGACAAATTGTAGTCTGTACCCTCCCCCTATATAATGGCTGCTGTTGGCAGGGTTAGGGAAGCACACATTATGACAACATGGCAAAAAAAAGTATTATTACACGTTTTGGAGAGGGGACTTGACACTACGGTGACATTTTCATTATTTGGACAGATGAGAGGGAACCCTCTTGAGCGATTCTTCCAGAACGTCAACAACTTTCTCTCCACCATGAACCTGAGCCTGGACCATTCCACACCATAGGTCTATCCTCTGGACAGCTCCATGATGGATGGATATGCAGCACCTTATACCAGAAAGCCACTGATTGCCTTGCATATCTACACACTTCCAGCTACTACTACAGCCAAGTAGCACTGCAACTATATTTGCTCCAGTTCCTGAAAGATTTACAGCAAGCATTCTTGGAACTACAGTCCCCACAGAAAGAAGTCACAGAACAGACCAACAAAACCATACTGTTCCCTGGAAATAGTCTACTGCAAGACAGCCCCTGAAGCGAGAACAACATGACCCCTTCCTTGATAATGGTATTTCTCTTTCATAGGCTCTGGGTGGCAGATCTTTTCTTGCTTACAGACAGCCCAGTAATATATAACAGCTTCTTACTGACAACGATGGTAAGAACACTTTTCTGGCAGTAAGCCTCATGAAATAAAATCAGATTTACTTCTAAGTGGACCTGCTTAGGATTGCTCCTGGGGTTACCTAACAGAGACACACACCTGTGTATCAGGTTTTTCAACAAACCATGATGCCAACTTTCCCGCATGGACTCTCAGACAAAACCATTACAGAACTCAAAAACATTAGCTGTACCATCTTGGATTTATCCACTTGCTTATCTGCCAATGCATTACATACTGCCATGAGTTAGCAATGTGCTATATATTGTCCTGTGTTAACACTCTACTTAGTACAAACAGAGCTGTATCTGCATAAAAAAATAAATGGACACAAGCCTGATATTCAGAAATCCGTGGCTCTGTGGCTTAGAGACATAACTAGCTAATGTTGTTGTGCCTGAGGCAAGAATCTAAAATTGTGCCCCCTATTGGCCACATAATCACAGAAATGTCTTCGGACAACGCTGGCACTTCGGCTTGGAAACGGAGATGAGCACCGCTCCCTAGAGTCCGATTCGACTAGCTTTCGAGCAAGGGAAACCTTTACCTTTTTATTGCTTTCATAGTAGTTATTTTGGTTAAAATGCAAATGTATAAATAACAAGAGTAATAATAATAATACCCTTATTTTAGCCATGATATACTTTTTCTGCACCTCTCAACTTAGTGCACCTGAGGCAAGCACCTCACTTGCCTTTTCCTTGTTACAGTGCAACTATGGCTGACCATCCTTCAACAGAAGACCTTCAAAGGAAGACTCCAATGTGAAAGCAATGAATTGGGATTAAGAGGTTTCAAACTCAACAGTTTTAGCAAAACTTGGGACACTCTACCTGTGACAGGTGTTAACTAGCTTACTATATAACTAGTGCATAATGGCAGTATTTAAATATATATATATATATTGTTGAATTTTACATAATGACATTTCACCCTGTGTCTCCTGTATTCCATGGCCATTTGGTTGTTGTTTCCATACCTCCACATAATACGCCTGCATGTTGAGGCTCCACTCATAGCGCTAAAAGAAAAGTGCTCCAGTCCAACAAAGTTTATGCCACAATAAAATATTGTTAATCTTTAGAGTGCCACAAGACTCTTATTTGCATAAATGGTAAAAATTATATTTATTTCATTTTAATTGTCTTTAAAATGTTTTTATTTATTTATTTTAGAAAAACAGTGGGAGTACAGAAAAGAAAAGGGGGGAAAGAAAAAAATGGGTTATACAACATAATTACATTTAACAAAGACAATCATGTAGTTCATAATGTATAGGATAGAGAATATTTTCCCTTTCATCCCCTTCATTATAATTTTAAGATATTATTTATAAAAGACCAGAATTCTTATTTCTGCTGGGGTACAATTGTATTCAGCATTTAAGTTTTAAGTTTCAAACTTCATAACTAATCTATTTTGACTACTACACTGGTTTCATCATTACTATGCATTCAATAAAACATATTTTCACCACTTCTACATATTCAATAGAACCTTTTATAGATAACAGGTGTAAAAGAACCTTTTATAGATCACAGTGTAAAAGAAAGTCTATCATATATCTCATATAGAGAACCCAATTATATTCAGGATATTACATTTGGAGCAGATTTTAATTCTATTTTATTACCACACGTTTGTATATGGTATTTTCTCACTCTAAGTTTGTCTCCTGCTAATAATTGAATAGTGGGCACCAACGTTCTAAAATTGGCCCCTTTAGTGTTAGGCCGGAAGAACTGCCACTCAGAAGACACTGGCTGGGTTGACTGGCTGCTTTGTGCAGTCCCGCCCAGCGTTCCAAGGTCATTTGCATATGGAAGCTGATTGGACTTCACTCCATTCCACACCTCAAACTCCCCCCCCCGCAAGGCAGTTGGAATTTTCAGTTGCATAACATACCTCATAGGGGAGAGGAGAATGATGTCAGCTGCTTTGGTTACCACTGCAGGGAAAGACTGCCCTTTCCCTAGGCAGAGGCTGGGGGGGGGGGTTTGTAAAACTTAAGACAGACAGGCAGATAAAGGTTGGCTGATGGTTGCCAGGAAAGGACATAGGGTTGCCAACTCCAGGTTGGAAACTTCCAGGATATTTTAGGGATGAAGCCTGCAGGGGGCGAGGCAGGCGATGGAAGGCCGATGCCTCCGTCGCCTGGCTGGAGTGGCCGCGGGGGAGTCTGGAGTCGGGCGGCCGCTGGTGGGAGCCGCGGGTGCCCGGGCCGAGATTGGGGGGGCAAGGCGGGCGACAGAAGGCCGATGCCTCCGTCGCCCGGCCCTCTACAGAATCCACCCCCCAAACCTCCAGGTATTTCCCTCCTTAGAGCTGGCAACCCTACATTCCCCTCAGTGCCTGTTGGTAGGCAACTAAGCTTGGTCCTGTCACCTACTTTGGCCTTTGGGAGAAAACACATTGGGGCCAGTCCTGATAGGGTTGCCAACTCCAGATGGGAAATTCCTGGAGATTTGAGGGATGGAGCCTGAAGAGGGTGAGGTTTGAGGAGGGGTGGGACCTCAGACAGGTACACTGCCATAGACTCCACCCTCCAAACCAGTCAGTCTCACATAGGGAACCATTGTTGCCAATCTCCAGGTGAGGGCTGGAGAGCACTCAGTATTACAACTGCTCTGCAGAAGGGAGGGCAGAAGTCAGCTGAAGTCAAAGGGGCAGATAATGGTAGGTTGGTGGCTAGCTGGGAAGGAGATGGGGTTGCCAACTACATGCTGACAAATTCCTGGGGATTTGAGGGGTGGAGCCTGGAGAGGGTGGGGTTTGCAGAGGGGTGGGACCTCAGACAGGTAGAATGCCATAGACTCCACCCTCCAAACCAGCCATTTTGTCCTGGGTAACAATTGCTGCCAATCTCCAGGTGAGGGCTACAGATCACTCACAATTACAACTGCTCTTCAGGTAGCAGAGATCAGTTCCTCTGGAGAAAACAGTGGACTCTGTCATTATACCCTGCTGAGGTCACCACAGCAAATTGACATTGTTTGCCCAAAGCCAGAGCACTGCCCCAGAGCCTCTTTCTAGATCTCGTTGTATTGCTTTCACAACGGGCTTTACTGCTAGTTAAACATAATACACATTCCATCTTTCTTCGAATTTCATAATAGACCTGGTACGCAAATAGGTTGTTAATTTTGCCATTACTGCTTAATGTCCTTTGGAGTTATATACCATCTGAAAAACATTTTGTACGAATTTTAGTGTCTAGTTGACTGTAAATTTGATATCTTTTCCCCATAGTCATTCCCATTGTTGCATAGATATCTGTTCTTTAAGGTTTTGCATCCACTTAATCATACATTTTTTTCACTTGTTCATCTTCCATTTCTAGATGGAGTAAAATCTTACATATCCATTGTAATAAATGCTCTTTTTGTTTTAATAATCAGCTGCTCTAATTCAGTCACATCTCTTAGAACTCCACCTTCAGTACTCATGATCTTCTTTAGTCTTGAGACTAATTGATAATATATCGGCCATTGAATATTTACACCTTCATCTTTAATATGTTGCCAAGACTTGATTTTCCCCTGTTTATCATCATGCCATATGTTAAAAAAATCATTTTTATTTCTTGTATTCTTATCATAATGTTTCTATTGGGGACATAAGCAAAGAGTTTGAGGGGCTCAATAAATTCTGGCGTGTAAACCATATTTTCACAATATTTCATTTTAATTTGAGGGTTCCATATAAGTTCTAAAACTAGGGTTGCCAACAGGCCTAGAGGGAAAAAATAACAGAATCACAGAATGCCAGAGCTGGAAGGGGCCATACAGGCTATCTAGCCCCATATACGCCTCGGAGAGCATTACGCTTCTATTTCTAGCTGGAGTAAAATCTTACATATCCATTGTAATAAATGCTCTTTTTGTTTTAATAATCAGCTGCTCTAATTCAGTCACATCTCTTAGAACTCCACCTTCAGTACTCATGATCTTCTTTAGTCTTGAGACTAATTGATAATATATCGGCCATTGAATATTTACACCTTCATCTTTAATATGTTGCCAAGACTTGATTTTCCCCTGTTTATCATCATGCCATATGTTAAAAAAATCATTTTTATTTCTTGTATTCTTATCATAATGTTTCTATTGGGGACATAAGCAAAGAGTTTGAGGGGCTCAATAAATTCTGGCGTGTAAACCATATTTTCACAATATTTCATTTTAATTTGAGGGTTCCATATAAGTTCTAAAACTAGGGTTGCCAACAGGCCTAGAGGGAAAAAATAACAGAATCACAGAATGCCAGAGCTGGAAGGGGCCATACAGGCTATCTAGCCCCATATACGCCTCGGAGAGCATTACGCTTTGAGAGTCAACATCTCCTGGTGATCCCTGGCCCAAAGGACATCCACCTAGCCTCAGCCAGGGCCAGGACTTTTTCCGCCCTGGCTCCCACATGGTGCAACATACTCCCTATTGAGATCAGGGCCCTTTGGGATCTTATTCAATTCCACAGAGCCTGCAAGACAGAACTGTTCTGTCGGGCCTTTGGCTGAGGCAGCGGGCGTCCACATATGCCCCCCCCCCGGTTGTGGTCTCCCACCCACTGATAACCGGCCATACCTAGTTATATCAATGGGCCAGATTCTCCCTACAGCAAGCATGACTATTGATTTTATATGTTTTAATGTGTTTTAAATTGTATTGTATTTATCAAAATGTTGTGACCCACCCTGAGCCCGTTTACAGGATGGGCAGGATATAAATGCGGGAAAATAATAATAATAAAAAAATAGTCCAACCCCCTGCTCAGTGCAGGTTCAGCCTAGTGCCTCCCTGACAAGTGTTTGTCCAGATGCTGCTTGAAGATTGCCAGTGAGGGGGAGCTCACCACCTCCATAGCAATGTTCCCTTTAAGCTGTGGAGTCTCGTGAGCAAAAATTCTACTTTGTGCTCTACTGGCATTGAAGTTGTGAGCAAGCGATTTGGCTACTGCATAAATAAGTTTGCTCTGGAGCCATCCTTCCTGAGCAAAGTAAAAAATGTGTGAACTGGAGGCTAAAGAACTGTGAGCTAGCTCACACTAACTCAGCTTAGAGGGAACACTGCTCCCTAGGTAGCTGATTCCACTGTTGAATAACTCTTACTGTAAAAACGTTTTCCCTAATATCCAGCCAGTACTTTCCCTCCCTTAATTTAAACCCATGATTGGGAGTCCTATCCTCTGCTGCCAACAGGAACAGCTCCCTGCCCTCCTCTAAGTGACAGCACTTCAAATACTTAAGGAGAGCAATTATGTCCCCCCCCCCACCCAACCTCCTCTTCTCCAGAGGAAACATTCCCAAATCCCTCAGCCTTTCCTCATATGGCTTGGTCTCCAGGCCCCCGATCAATCTCGTCGCTCTCCTCTGCACCCACTCCATTCTGTGCAAACATTGCAACTCCATAAAGTAGAAGAGTCTGACAGACTCAGCAGCAGCGAGAGGCTAAAGGAAGACGGCGTAGGGAAATGCATCCTAGTTCGCGTCCCCTGTTGTTTTTTGCGTGTGGCGTCCAATGGGTGGCGCTGCACTCCAGGATTTGCCGCCGACTCCGGGTTCCCTCCAGGCAAACTCCTTTGCGCCGAAAGACGAGCTCCCCAATCCATAGCGGCGAACAAACATCGACGGGGCCTTGGGCCAAGGCAGGCAGTCACCGGCAGAGGGCGCTGCGTGACAGGTCCAGGCCGGGTGGCGCGGAGCAGCAGGGATGCAGTGCAAGGGAGGGTGAGTGGTTGGAGGAGCTGATGCTGCAAAGCCTCCCGACTCCCAGTGGGGACCATGAGGAGCTCAGAGCGGGAAGAAGAGAGTGGAGAGGCAGCGCTTAGCTTCGCCCGGCCCCGGTAAAGCCACTGCGCTTCTTGACTATGGCTGGGGGGAGGCGCGGGCTGGTGGCTCCCCAGAATACCTTCCTGGAGAACATTGTACGAAGATCCAACGGTAAGGAGGCAGCGGGAGGGCAGAGGCAGCCTGAGGGGGCGACGCTCTCCCAATGCGGGACTCCGCGCTCGGCCGCTTGGGCGGGGGAGGCGAGGCTGAATGGACGGCACCACGGGCGGACTCCGGGGATGCGTTTGGGTGGGAAGCGTTCCCAGAGTCAAAGTCCTGCAGAAGAAAGTGGTCGAGATGCCTCCAAGGCGGGGAGAGGGGGGCTGGAAACCCCCTAAAGCTCTTGGGGCGGGCGGGGCAGGGCTTGCAGGTGCATTCCGGGTCGGCCTCCAGGGGCTGTGCTTTTCGGGGTGGG
>NW_015177011.1:1893593-1908401 GCF_001447785.1 Gekko japonicus
CCGCCCCCCCTCCCTTCCCACGGAGCTTTTGGTGCTATGCAGACCTGGGAGTCTCTCTTTGCAGAGGCGATGGTGAGATCCTCCTCTAGAAAGACTCTCTGATCTAAATGGGCTTTCTTCCAGGCTTCAAAGCTGTGCAGCTTGAAGCCAACGGAGCTGGGATAACCTGCCCAAAATAACAGACACACATGCTCTTGTTTGAAAGTGCTGAGGGATTAAAAAGCAGCCCTTTATTTATGTGCGTGTCAGATATATATTGAGAAGTGTGTGTGTGTGGGTTCTAGGGTTTGCAGTAATTAAAAAAAATAAAGCAGGGATACTTCTGCAGTCCATTCTAGGGTGGGAAAGGAGGATGTTTAGCCTGGGATACTCTTGAAAGCGAATATTGACAGTGTATAGTCACGATGGACTAATCTCAGCCTGTGGCCCCCGCTTTGTTCCTTCAAGTAAGCCTCAGTTATACAAGAAGAATCTTGCAGATATCAGAATCCAGCTCAGAGAATCCAGCTGTTATCAGAAATCAAGTTTTTGCTCTGGGGAAACGATGTTTTATAGAGGTGAAGCTTATTCAGACACTGCAGGTGAATGATCGGACATGTGTGTTTCTGGCTGATAGGTTACTGGCATGAGAGTCAGGACACTTCTTGTTGTTAAAAGAATGTTTTTAAATATTGCATGCTGCTTTGGTGGAGAATGTGCACCCCCCCAAACAAACAGTCTGTACTGTCTCTTGGAACATAGAATGGAAAAAGGAGGAAGGTTGGAGTGACAAAAAACACTTTGGTCCTGTGATTTCTTCTCCACCCCCCCACCCCCACAGTTTTTAAGGCAAACATGGCAATCCACAAACCGTTTGGTGTGGGACCAGGTCTCAGTGGTACAGCACCTTGCTTTGCATACTGAAGATCTCAGGTTCTATCCCCCCCAGCATCTCCAGTTAAAAGGCTCATATAGTGGGCGTTAACCTGTGCCTGAGACCCCAGAGAGCCACTGCCAGTCTGAGTAGACAATACTGACCAATGTTCTGATCCCATAGAAAGAAGCTTTGTGTGTTGCCTTCATCTATTCGCTTAACTACACTGACATCAATTGGACAGAGCCAAATTGCGACCTGATCCTTTAAATTTAGGTGCACCTAAACCCGTGGATTTCAGTGGGCTTCATTGTGACTATTTCAGCATGGAATTGGGCTGTTCATTGTGAGTGTGCAGCGCTAAAAGCCTTGCGATGACCTGACCCAAAGGAGAACAGAGATCCTATACTTTTATGATGAAACTGCAGCATGCTCCATGTCTCTCGTCCAGGCATGGCAATGAGCTGCCCAATGATCTTTTCTACACAAGATGTTTGAATGATAAAGAGGACTTTGGCTCAGTAAGGCTAATGCTACACGGCATTTGTTGCAGTGCCATTGTAAGCAGAGTTACATCCTTCTAAAACCATGGGCCTAGGAGGGGATAACCCTGCTTAGGATGGTGCAGTTAAGCATCTTTAAGCTGCCACTCTTGGTTGTTTTGGCAGCAGCTGACTAACATGGATACTCCTCTGGAACAATGAAGTAAAGTTCCAATAGGCTTCCTCCTTTACCTTTGGTCACTCTAAGTGTGGATCACAGCCATGGAGGAAGGCTATTTCTAGCTTTGTTTGCAGGATTATGACCTAGTTCCTTCCTTTCTTCATCTCAGTTTGATTAATTACCACTACTTGAATGAATAAGGACTACTGGCACAAGTATTGATGAGAGATATACAGGGCTGGGATCCAAATTGGGAAGGCACACTGTCTCTGAATTTGCTGGAAAAAGTTCAACTGCATAATGATAAGGCAGCGAAAGACAGATATACTGCTTTAATAACATCCAGAAATGGTTTGAATTTAAGAGAAGAGTTACTATATGGAGGAAATAGTCTTTGATTTTTCTTCATGCAAAACATTATCATTGATGTTTCCTGTCATCCATACATATTGCTTTGAAATTGAAGGTGGTCTCCTCCAACTCCAATCCAATCTATCTTCCCAAATGAAAAGATTTACTTAGGAGAAGAGGAAAGGTACCATTTGTCATTCACTCAGGAATGGCCAGTGGTTTTCCTTCAAATTATTTCATTGCCATTAGAGGGGATGTGCCATTCAGTCAGCACCAATTTTCCCCCTTAACTTCCTTCTGCATGTCTTCAGTGGATTAATAATATTATCTTTAAAATGCCATTTTCTTAAAGGAAATTGGCAATTGGCATTCCTTGATTCCCCCCTTCCCCAATAAAAGGTCTGATGCAAAACTGATTGCCCTTATTGAAATTTTTCATAGGGTGCCACAGAAGTTCCTGAATGGATCTTAATTTAACATATGATTTCACCTTTGGTTACTTTATAGAACAGCCAAAATAAGAAAGGGTGGCTGTGAATTAGGGAGGAGCATTGATAGAAGGCTGTAGCAGGTACCCCAGAACAAACTATTGTTGCCCCAGTGGACTTGCTATCAATCCCCAACTTCAGCTGTTTCCTGGTAGCTTCTTATCACTATGGATTGTTGCTAGCTGTTGTTTACAGGCAGGCTTATAACTATTCAAAGAGAAATTCAGTGGCAACTTTTTGGTATAGCAGCCACATGGGAAAAAACGGATGCATTTTTGACACCTGAGTTTTTGGCCCATTTTTGCCCTTACCTTAATTAAATGGCTCCTTCCATTCATCCTTGCTGCCATTCATGCCTGGACAGCATATATGCTGTTGTCATCTCTCTTCTCTCATATCCCTCCTCAAAACCCAACTTTTCCACACAGATTTTAGCTTCTATCCTTAGCCCTTAGCCCTATCTGAAAGGAACCCTAAGTACCAAATCAGGCAAGACACTGGAAAAGCCATAACTAGATTGGCAACATGATGTTTATAAATAGCTGTGTGTGTGTGTGTGGGGGGTCCCAATTCAGGTTGGAACAGTGGTATGGGGCAGAGGTCTTTCCCCCCACCCCGGTGCCATTTTCTTGACCTCAAACAACACCCTGGCACTGAAATTTAGCTCACTAGGCAAATGTGAATTCTAGGGACAATTCAAGGTTAGGAAAACAACATGGGGAAACAGTTAACCTTGCTGCAACCTGCATCACAGTCTTGATTTGATTCAGGACCGCCCATGGTTGCTATTCATACACATATCCTTTTGAAAGAGCAGCCGGGCAAAACTGAGTACAGATCTTCCAGTACTGTAACCTTTATGTAAATATACTTTATTATATTTTTACCCCCTTTTCAGCTAAAATTATTTTCTACGTAGTAGCTTACAGGAATCCCAATCACATGCGAATGACAATTTAAATCTAATGTTCAGTTGGGAGGGGAGGGGATTCTGAGCTGAGCTGGATCTGGAAACTTCCTCACACTGATCTCATGTCTCGTCATTTTCTCCCTGTGTTGTGTTCCCCACAGTGTACTTTTAGACTGAAATTTCCAGGGCCTGCCTCCTTGATTTATGAAATTCTGTAAAACTCCACAAACATTGATGGTACTATGTAAATAAATAATATTATGCAATAATTTTCTACTAAACCATGTCACCAAAGCGAAACCCTTGGGAAAGAACAGGGGTCATTTGGGGGGGGGACGCGGGGGGACGCCATCCCCCGGGTGAAGTGCGGGAGGGCGGGGCCTGGAGCTCCCTGCTGGTGCCCGCTGGAGGTCGCCTCCGGCTGTGGGGAGGACACACTTCCGGTGATGTCAGGGGGTGTGGCATATGCTAATGAGTTATGCTAATGAGTCCCCCTAGCTCTTTTTCTACGAAATGACCCCTGGGAAAGAATAATTTAAAACTTTGTACTGTAATGCTAGGTATGGCTGTCAGCTCCAGCTTGGGAAATTCTTGGAGATTGGGGGCGGTGTTTGGGGAAAGTAGAGTTTGGGTAGGGAGCTCAGTGGGGATGTGATGCCATAGAATTTTCCTTCTAAAGCTTTCATCCAGGAGACCTGATCTCTGTAGCCTGGAGATAAATTTGTAGTTCTGAGAAAATTGTACCTGACATCTGAAGTTTGGTAGCCATAATACAAGACTTTCAACCCAGGCTGTTCAGAGGATAGGGCTTCTGTGGTACAAGGCAAAACAAGGCAGATCTAATAGCTCCGCCTTTGTTTCCTATAAATGCAGGAGGTAACGCTCACTTCCTGCCCAACCATTGCACAGAATTTTTGCATTACGCCATACTTCCTTCTGTGCTGAAGTAGGAGTTTTGAAAGCTGTTCCAATGCAAGGTCATAATTTGCTCTTTGGCTTTGAAACGGAGATGAGCACCGCAACCCTAGAGTCGGACTCGACTGGCTTTTGAGCAAGGGAACTACCTTTACTTACAGGACCAAAGCACTTTTCTGGGATCCCATATCAGGTTCTTGGCTGTTCCATTAACGTTATCAAGATGACCTGAAGCAGCCTCCTACAGAAACAGTCAACTGGTTCACCTAGGATGGTGCTTTCCATACTCCGACTGGCAGCATCTTTCCACGGCTTTGAGCACTGGTCTTTCTGAACTCTGTTTCTGATAGCCTTTAACTAGAGATGCCAGGAATTGAACCTGGGGACTCTGTAGCCCCTCTATTATCCTGGGTAAGTAAAATGGGACTAATTTGTCCATTTGGGAAGATGCAGTTTGAACACTCACTGCTGTGCATCATTCTCTCCCATCAGGCATCCCCCAAAGCACATCTATGTATCTTCTCTCCCTTGCTGTCTTTCTCTCTCATCACCCAGAAACTATGCAGCCCATCTGATGCTGATAAAAGGGAACACAGGCTATGGCAAATAAAATGCAAGTCTGTGATCAGGCAGGCAAAAAGGGAATATGAGGAGCATATAACGAAAAATGTAAAGACCAACAATAAAACTTTCTTCAAATACATTAGAAGCAGGAAACCAGCCAAGGAGGCAGTGGGGCCCTTAAATGATCAAGGGGTAAAAGGAGTAGTGAAGGATGATAGGGAAATGGCTGAGAAGCTGAATGCATTTTTTGCCTCTGTCTTCACTGTGGAAGATGAGAAGTGCTTGCTCACTCCAGAACCGCTGACTTCAGGAGGGGTGTTGAAAGACCTGAGTCAGATTGAGGTGACGAGAGAGGAGGTCCTACGACTGATAGACAACTTAAAAACTGATAAATCACCAGGCCCAGATGGCAAACATCCGAGAGTTCTGAAAGAACTCAAATGTGAACTTGTGGATCTCCTGACAAAAAAATGTAATCTTTCCTTAAAATCAGCCTCCATTCCTGAGGACTGGAAGGTAGCTAATGTCACTCCCATCTTTAAAAAGGGTTCCAGAGGAGATCTGGGAAATTACAGGCCAGTCAGTCTGACATCGATACCGGGTAAATTGGTGGAAACTGTCATTAAGGAAAGAATTAGATAACTCACTGAAAATGTCGACACATTGCGTGACTGCAATAAAAAAGGCCAATGCTATGCTGGGGATTATTAGGAAGGGTATTGAAAACAGATCAGCCAATATCATAATGCCTCTATATAAATCAATGGTGCGACCTCATTTGGAATACTGTGTACAGTTCTGGTCACCACATCTTTAAGAAGATATTATAGTTTTGGAAAAAGTGCAGAAAAGGGCAACTAGAATGATAAAAGGGTTGGAACACTTTCCCTATGAAGAAAGGTTAAAACTCTTGGGGCTCTTTAGCTTGGAGAAACGACAGCTGAGGGGTGACATGATTGAGGTTTGTAAGATTATGCATGGGATAGAGCAGGTAGAGAAAGAGGTACTTTTCTCCCTTTCTCACAATACAAGAACTCGTGGGCACTCAATGAAATTGCTGAGCAGTCAGGTTAGAACGGATAAAAGGAAGTACTTTTTCACTTAAAGAGTGATTAACACATGGAATTCACTGCCACAGAAAGTGGTGGTGGCTACAAGCATGGACGGCTTCAAAAGGGAATTAGATAAGCATATGGAGCAGAGGTCCATTGGTGGCTATTAGCCACAAGGTATAGATAGGGACTCTGAGGCAAGTGATGCTCTGTATTTTTGGTGCTGGGGGAGTGGTCAATAGTGTAAGGGCTCCTGGCCCCACTGCTGGACCAGTTTGGCATAGTGGTTAAGTGCGCGGACTCTAATCTGGGAGAACCGGGTTTGATTCCCCACTCCTCCACTTGCACCTCCTGATGTGACCTTGGGTCAGTCACAAGCTCTGGCACAGCTGTTCCTGAAAGAGCAGTTTGTGTCAGAGTTCTCTCAGCCCCACCCACCTCACAGGTGTCTGTTGTGGGGAGGGGAAGGTAAAGGAGTTTTGTAAGCCGCTCTGAGACTCCAAGTGAAGGGTGGGGTATAAATCCAATCTCTTCTTCTTCTTCGTCTCCTGATGGCACCTGGTATTTTTGGCCACTGTGTGACAGAGTGTTGGACTGGATGGGCCATTGGCCTGATCCAGCATTGACTTCTCTTATATTCTTATGTTCTTAGAACAAATCTGAGGAAGCAAATCCCCAGGTGCTTGGAGTGTTCAGTATTTTTCTAGCTAAAGCATTTAGTGGGGTTGAGAAGAAGTGTGGCCAAAAGGCAGAAGAGTCATGGCTGGAGCACAGCTAGGAGGACCAAATGGACCCAGGCAGGCCTTTGGCCCCATGAAGCCGTATTCAGATTTCGGCCATGATTAAGGATGGTAACCTTAGTCTTAAAAATGTAAGTAGATACTTAGGGCTAACCAAAGTGCAGTTTATTTTTTTTTCAGGATTAGTATTTAAACGTGTAATAATAAGAATTCCTCTGAATGTGTTTGTTGGTACATTGTGCCAGAGGCCATTTTCTTGCCTGAGGCTAAGGGATTTGGGTGGTCAAAGAATGCCCAGCAAGCAGCCCCGTAGCTAGGGATTTTGGGGGGAGGGGGCCTGGGGGGGGTCTCAGCTAATGAAATCAAAGTTAATCACATTAATTCAATTTGAGACTGGCCCGGGAGAGAGAGGGCCCAGAAGAAATGCTAAGGGGCCAGGCCCCACAGGCCCCGCATTAGCTACGGGCCTGCCAGCAAGGCATAAGAACATAAGAGAAGCCAGTGTTGGATCAGGCCAATGGCCCATCCAGTCCAACACTCTGTCACACAGTGGCCAAAAATACCAGGTGCCATTAGGAGGTCCAGCAGTGGGGCCAGGACACTAGAAGCCCTCCCACTGTTGCCCCCTCCCCCCAAGCACCAAGAATACAGTGCATCACGTGCCCCAGCCTGAGAGTTCCTATCTATACCTTGTGGCTAACAGCCACTGATGGACTTCTGCTCCATATGTTGATCTAATTCCCTCTTGAAGCTCTCCATGCTTGTAGCCGCCTCCACCTCCTGTGGCAGTGAATTCCATGTGTTAATCACTCTTTGGGTGAAGAAGTACTTCCTTTTATCTGTTCTAACCTGACTGCTCAGCAATTTCATTGAGTGCCCATGTGTTCTTGTATTGTGAGAAAGGGAGAGATACTTTAATTGAAAAACATAAAACAAACAGCAATGTAAAAATCCTCATGTCCCTTCAGTCGCTGGGGGTTTCTTAACAGCAACAATTTCCAGTAGTTCCAGGTCCAGCAGCTCCAATGAAGCCCATCTGCTGCTGCTTCCTCTTCCTGTTTTTATAGCCTGCTTAGGTAGGATGTGAGGGTTGATTTGGCTGATCTGGCTGGCTAGGTGGGTATCCCCTACCTCCCTCACTGCTCCATGTGCATCCCTCCCGAAGCTGCGTGCTCAGTCGAAGAGGATGACCATCCCAGATAGAAGGAGTGTACCATTCTTCAGATGGGCCTGCTTAGGTACAGCTTTCTAGCACAAACATCACCTGGCAAGCATGCTGAGTCGGGTTCCAGTACTTGGTCCTGACATCCCCTTGTTAGGAAGAAGATTGATTCTGCAGCTATTTGGATACCTTAAGCTCAGATAGGGTTCCCTGACAACACCATTGCCTACACCTCCTTCTGCAGTGGCACTGCAGCGTGCAGACTGCCTTCCTATCCAGTATCCACAATCTGTCCTCATACATATGGGGTTGATTGAGGACCAGAATTCCCAAGGGCATGGTTTCATCATCATCATCATCATCATCATCATCATCATCATCATCATCATCATCATCATCATCAATAGTAGAATTCAGTTGGAAGGAAGACTCTGGAAGGCAATGCCAAAATGATAGATAGGATGCTGGTTTAGATGAACCACTGGTCTGGTCCAGCAGGGGTCTTCTTATGTTCTGTCCACCTCTGCTTCTTACTTTCCTCATTGCTAGGGGTCACCATAAGTTGGTTGTGACTTGATGGCACTATAGCATATTTCAGACTGTTCACAGCTCTTCATGTATATTTTCTCAATAGTCTTTACAATATTCTTGTATCATGGGTTGGATCCTAAGTATTACTGACAGACTGAAGCCTGCAAAAATGGACTGCCCTGCCCTCCCACTGGAACTTGCAGAACCTCTTGAATCTCCTCTCTTGTGGGGTATGTGTCAAAGGACCCCCCAAAAACAGTGTGGAGGAAGGAACCATGAGGTCGGGGAGGGGGAAACTGGTAGAAATCTTTGTCCCCTCCTCCAGCAATGGAAATGCCATTCTGTTAGCATAAGCAGAAGATGAACCTACAATCCAATCTTATTAACCCTACAGTGCAGATGGAACACTGAGGGTAAGAGTAGGGTTGCCAAATCGTAATTACTCACCGGCGGGGGAGCGTTCACTGGGTCCGGGAGCTGGCTGCGGGTGCGCACGCCGCCAGAACATCACCGGAAGTGATGCAGGACATAGGGCACGTTGGGGGCGTGGCCCAGATCGTCGGGGGGGGGGAACCATATGGTTTCCCCCCTGACGATCTGGGCCACGCCCCCAATGTGCCCTACGTCCTGCGTCACCTCTGGTGACACAGCTTCGGGGGGTGGAGTTCCCCCCGGGGCCTGATTCCGCCGTGGCGGAAATCAGGCCTCCAAAGCGGGGGGATATCCGCCCCCTGGGGGGATTTGGCAGCCCTAGGTAAGAGAGAACAGCAGGCCTCTTTAGACATATGGAAGTGAGATTTGAACCAGATACTTCCTGGGTCACATCTCAGTCTCTTAGCTCCCATACTTCTCAGTTTATTCCTCACATTCATATCCCATTCATATTTCTGAGAAATTCAGGGCGGCATACTTGGGTAGGGGTTATCTAATTTGTTTCCACTTTATGAGAACCCTGTGAGTTTATAGTGATAGAGACAAAATCCATAGGGGTAGCCATATTAGTCATGGTAGCCCAGTAAGACCTTAAAGACTAACATAATTTATTTCAGCACAGGCTTTTTAGAGTCAGAGCTCCCTTCCTCAGTTACATAGAAGCATACCTGAGAAATGTGCCAAAGCCCAATGGATGCACATTTCTATGCATCTGAGGAAGTGAGCTCTGACTAATCAAAGCTCATGCTGAAATAAATTTTGTCAGTGCTTTAAGGTGCCACTGGACTCCTGTGTAATTTTTGGGGAGAGAAAGAGTGATTAGTCCAAGGTCACACAGTGAGTGTGATGACCTGAGTAAATATTCATACCCAGGGTCCAAGACCAACCCCCCCCCCACTTCACCTAAAGGCTAGCAACCAAGAGATGAGAATTGGGACACTGGTCTGTTGCATAGTTGTCAATTAACTGCCTATTTTGAGCAAAGTTAAGTATTATCAGACCTTCCATGTAGCCAAGAATGGTCTCACTGCATGATGTTCCACCTGTATCTGAGAGCAAAGATAGGAGTGCAGGGTGTTTGATCTGCAGCCCTCCAGAAAACTGGGCCTTTGATTCCAAGGCACAGCTTATTTAAGAACAGGGGTCACCTGTCCCACAGTATAATCAAGACTGCCTTTAAAATTTACTTTTATGGTTGTCTTTTATACTTGTCAAGTATGCTATCTTTGTTTAAATTTATTTTTAGAAGAACATTATAATTTTTTTTATCCATGCATGTTCCAGGGCACAAAGCAAGATTCAGAGTCTTGAAATATTTTAAACATACATTTTAATTTGTGGTCTATTTCTCCAAGGCAGGCAGCATTTATAGATGCAGCTTTCCCACAGCACAGTGCTGCCATGGTAGAAAAAAACCCCATCTCCTTTAAATTTCTTTCTCCCATACAAGTATTTGAGTAACAGACAAAGGGAAAAGATGGCCTTTCTATTATCCTTTGCAGTTTTTCCCGTACTATATACACTGTTTTAAGTAGGGTGCCTGAATACCTGCCAGTTTGACGTACCTCCTGCCTGCCAGTGATGATCAGGCACCCAGTTAATTGATGGGCAGTTCAGCTGTTCGCAACCTCTTCACATTTGTTTGTACTAACAGGCTACTTGCAGCCATCAGAAGCCAGCTGATGAAAAGAAGCAATTTTTTTTCTCCTTTCCCTTTTTGCAATAGGGTGGTCAAAAGCACTGCTTCCAATCTCCAATTTCACTGTGTAGTGGTTTTTTTTTTGGGGGGGGGGCTCTTTAAATTACAACCTGAGGTCCAGCTAATCCCTGATCAGCTGAGAGTTGGCTTCTGACTAGCAGGCAGCTGCAAACTTGTTTGGCAGCTATTTAAGTTGCTCAGTGCAGTCTGAACATCTCCTTGAATTGCTCGTAGTATAATCATGAGGGCCCAACAGGGCATGTTTGATTGCCAGATAGGTTCACTGCAAAATTCATGGCAACCCTAGTTTTAAATGAGATTAACAGAATCATTCCTTTCTAGAGTTGCTAGTTCCTTACTGCCAGGTCCTCTGCATCTTTAAAGGACTCTTTAGTCTCCATTCATTAGATAATTTACATATTCTCAACAAATTTAATGTTTTTATTTTGTGACTCCATAGTATGTTATACCCTATATTTGGTGACTGCACCCTGTTTGGTGGCTGCAAAAGGGTGTGTCTCTTGTTCTCACTAGGGGAAAAACACTCTTGTTCTCTTACATGCTTAAGATTAAAAAAAAATCCCAAATAGGCTTCTTTTTCTAACATATTGGTGGGAATTATTATCCCCTTGCTTTTAAAAGGTGGGGGAGGGGAGAAGGGGAGAAAGTATCAATTTAAAAAAAGAGAGAGCTGTGGATAATTATGCTTTGGCTTGTTAGAGAAAAAGTTTAAGATAGCAGCTAAGCAGTTGGACCCAGCCAACTTCCCCACTCAGTCTTACCCAATTCCCTTCCATACTACAACCCCCACATCACCTTACTTGTATATGCAGGTCCCATGACTGTCAGCATAGCCCTTTTGCGTGATGAAAGAGGACACCTTCATTTTTTACTAGAAGAAAAGCTGGTTGGATCCAACCCGGGATTTAGAGCTGTGAACCAGAAGTCCCTGCTTTAAGTTCTACCTTAGCAATGAGATCACTGTCTTGCCTTACAGAACCCACTGTTCTTTCAAACAGGTCTCTAGCATATCAGGACAATAATAATGACCTACCTGAAAGTGTTGTTATTTTCTGTAGCAGTTCTTAGTATGGGCTTCACAAGGCTCCTGCTCTGAAAACAAATAATATGAGACTCATCCAAAAGCATCCATAATAGACGTTGTGGCAGCCATGCTGTGAAGGGAGATCTGAAGCTATATTTGAGTGGCAATAGCTATTAAGCATAGATAATGGATATTATAGTGGAGAAAAGACAGGTGGGAAAATCAGCCTGCTGTTGCAGCATGAGGTCACTCCTTGCTGCTTCCTGAATAGATGTTCTACAGGTAAGAACACAGGACTGGAAACAGAAGTATGTGTGAATGTCCTTTATATGCTGCAGTCAAATTGCTGATGCCACAGCAGAAGACTAGTTCCCAAAGGAACCGTGACATTAAACAATTTCAACAACAAAAATGTCCACAGAATTACTGCACTCTGTTAAATTATGAAAGGACCCTAGACAATCATTTGTCTGAGTGCTTGTATTATGTTTCAAATTGTAAAAACTGTGAATCAGTTTGAAGAACATAAGAGAAGCCATGTAGGATCAGGCCAATGGCCCATCCATTCTGTGTCACACAGTGGCCAAAATCGAGGTACCATCAGGTGGTTCACCAGGGGGGCCAGAACTCCAGAACATCTCCCACTGTGGCCCCCCAAGCACCAAGAATACAAAGCATCACTGCCCCAGACAGAGTGTTCCATCTATACCTTTGTGGCAAATAGCCACTGGTGGACCTCTGCTCCATATGTTTATCCAGTCCCCTCTTGAAGCTGTCTGTCCTTGTAGCCACCAACAGTTCTTGCAGCAGTGAATTCCATGTGTTAATTACTTTTTGGGTAAAGAAGTACTTTGTTTTATCTGTTCTTAGCCTACTGCTCATTAATGTCATTAAGTGTCCACGAGTTCTTGTACTGTAAGAAAGGGAGAAAAGTACTTCTTTCTCTACCTTCTCTATCTCATGCATAATTTTGTAAACTTCTATCATGTCACCCCTCAGTTGTCATTTCTCTGACCTAAAGAGCCCTAGCCTCTTTAACCTTTCTTCATAGGGAAGGTGTTCTATCCCTTTAATCATTTTAGTTGCCCTTTTCCAATGCTATAACATATTTTGTGAGGCGCCGTGACCAGGACTGTACACAGTACTACAAATGAGGCCGCATCATAGATTTATACAGGGGCATTGTGATACTGGCTGATTGTTTTCAACCCCCTTCCTATTAACCCCCAGGATAGCATTTGCCTTTTTAAATTGTCATTGCACACTGAGTTGACATCTTCAGTGAGTTATCTACCCTGACTTCAAGATCTCTGTCCTGGTCAATTACCACCAGTTTGGACCCCATCAATGTGTATTTATAGTTAGAATTTTTGGCTCCAATGTGCATTACTTTGCACTTGCCCACATTGAACCTCATTTGCCACATTGATGCCCACTCACCCAGTCTTGACTGATCCCTCTGGAGTAACAGTCCACCCTGGTTCTCACGGCCCTGAGCAACTTAGTGTCACCTGAGCAACTTAGTGTCAAACATAGCCACTTCACTGCTTACTCTCAGCTCCAAATCATTAATGAACAAGTTAAAAAGCACTGAACCTTGAACTGAGCCCTGCAGTACTCCACGGCTTACCACCTTCCAATGTGAAAACTGCCAATTTATACTCACTCTCCATTTCCTGTTGATTTTTTTTTACATTCACAAGAGGACTTGACCTCTTATCCCATGACTGCTGAGTTTACTTAGGAACCTTTGATGAGGAACTTTAACAAAAGCTTTCTGGAAGTGTAGGTAAACAACATCTACTGGGTCACTCTTATCCACATGTTTGTTCACTCCCTTAAAGAACTTTAAAAGGTTAGTGAGACAAGATCTTCCTTACGGAATCCATGCTGATTCTTCCTCAATAGCTCTTGTTCATCAATATGTCTACTAATTCTATTTTAAATAACAGATTCCACCAACTTACCCATTATCAATGTTAGACTGACCAGCCTGTAATTTATCAGATCTCCTCTTGAACCTTTTTAAAAGCTACCTTCCAGGCCTCGGGAATGGAGGCAGATTTTAGTGATAGATTGCATATTTTTTTCAGGAGATCCACAAGTTCATATTTGAGTTCTTTCAGAACTCTTGAATGTATGCTATCTGGGCTTGGTGATTTGCCAGATTTTAATTTGTCCATCAGTCACGGGACCTCCTCTCTCATCATCTCAATTTGACTCAGGTCTTTCGACACCCCTCCTGATATCAGTGGTTCTGGAGTGGGCAAGCACCTCCCATTGTCCACAGTGAAGACAGAGGCAAAAAATGCATTCAGTTTCTCTGCCATTTCCCTATCATCCTTTAGTAAACCTTTTGCCCCTTGGTCATCCAACGGCCCCACTGCCTCCCTGGCTGGTTTTCTGCTGCTAATGTATTTGAAGACATTTTTATTATTGTTCTTGATGTTTTTTGTGATATGTTCCTCATAGTCCCTTTTTGCCTGTCTGATCAGCAACTTGCATTTTATTTGCCAAAGTCTGTGCTCTCTTTAATTTACCTTACTTGGACTAGTCTTCCACTGCATAAGGGAATCCTCCTTACCTTTTTACTGCTTATGTTACTTTGTTAATTCAAGTTAAAAGCCTTAGATACCTGGGCATCTATTTCCATTATACTAAGTTGGGCTACACATATCAAAGAAGCAGTCAAGTCATCAACTAAGAACGCCCTTGCTATTGCCTGTTTCTTTTACACCAAAGGACATCAATATATTCCCACTGCTCTTAAAGTATTTAACCACAAAATACCTGCCAAACTGCTTTACGGTATCCCAATTTGGGTCTCAGCTTGCAATGAAATCTAAGTCCCTGAAGAAAATCTTGGGGCTATAATTAGCTTTAGTTTTGGTGATTTGGTACTTTTGTCTGAGCAGAAGGCTTTTGCCTTACTCAAACAAAGACTCCTCATATAGAGGTGCAAGATCTGAGAAGACTTGTGCACAGACATTGCTCTCCCTTGAGTATGGGACTCTCTTTCAGCCACATTTCCTCAGGATATCTGGCAAGACTGATTCAGCCACATCTTTGTAGGGCTTTCATGCTAGCTTGGTTAGATGTCCTTTCCTCAGCGGTTTTATCGGGAAGGTTCCAGAAAATTCCCTATAAAGATAGATTGTGCCCATGTGGGATGGGGGAAATTGAATCTATTGGGCATGTGCTTTTGTACTGTAAATTCCACTATGACATCCGTGTTGCTTATATTGAACCTGTGTTGGACCCCGTTTTGGGGCAATCTGATGAGTATAACATAATTTCTTTATTGTTTTTGCATAATATAGAAATTCTTAAACCTGTAGCAAATTTCTTTTATGAGGTATCTAGGAGGAGAGGCTCATATTAAGGCAACTCAGAATGTGATACC
>NW_015177011.1:1908417-1939291 GCF_001447785.1 Gekko japonicus
CCCCCCCCGGCCTATCTTGAGGCTCTATGCTGCACGTTGTATTTGATATTTTATGCCAATAAAGGTATTGTATTTGTATTTGTTGTTCATGAATCATGCAGGACTTTAAAAATATCTATTTGTACCTTTCCTAACCTGCGGTATACATTTTATCTGAGTTTCCAGTATTGTAGTTTTATATAGTCTGCAAGCTTCCCGAAGGGATTTGACCCTTCTTACTTTTCCTTTCAGTTTCTTCTTTACAAAATTCCCTCATTTGAGAGAAGTTACCCCTTTCTAAAGTTAAATGTGGTTTTGTTGGTTTTTTGGGACAACTCCCTAGTCACATAGATACTAAACTTAATAGCATTATGGTCACTGTTCCCAACCAGTGCTATCACATTGGCATCTCTCACCAGGTCTTGAGCATTACTTCAGGATCAAGACCAGGATCACCTCCTCCTATGACAATCTGCTCCATGGCACAGTCATTGACAGTATCTAGAAACCCAATCTCTTTCACCTGACTTGAACACATGACCCAATCAATGTGTGGGTAGTTAAAATCACCTATTATGACACAGTTATTTCATCTTTCCTTAATTATTTTGCTTTAATCATCCTCTAAGCTTTGATCAAAGTTAAACTTCCTTTTGGCCTCACTCTTTTTCGGGCACACAGTTTCCACCCATAGCGTTTCTGTAAGCGGATCTATTTCTCTTCGATTCTCAATTTCACCAGACTGTATACCCTCTCTGACAAACAGAACCTCTGACCCTTCCCTTCCTTTCAATATAATTTATATCCAGGAATCACTTAGGGATGCCAGCCTCCAGGTGGGGCCTGGAGATCTCCTGGAATTAGAACAGATCTCTAAGCAACAGAAATCAGTTCCCTTGGAGAAAATGGCTGCTTTGGAAGGTGGACTCTATGTCATTATAGCCCATTGAGGTCCCTCCTCTCCTCAAACCCCACCTTCACTAGGCTCCACCCCCAAAATCTTTAGGTATTTCCCACCCCAAAGCTGGTAACCCTAGAGTCATTGTATCCCACTGATTATCCCAATCGCACCAAGTTTCTGAAATGCCTACAATGTCTGTGTTCTCCTCTGACACCAGGCACTCCAGCTCCCCCATTTTACATTGGCCACTTCTAGCATTTGCATATAAACATCTGTAAGTCCCCAAACCTGTTAGGCCTGCAACTTACCTCCTGTGGCCTCTAGACCTTGTCAGGCAGTCAGTAGTGCCTGCCACCCTCTCAGTGGCTAGTCCTAATCCATTTCCCTCTAGAACAGTAACAGTTACCCCTTCATCTCTTAGAGATGAGCCATCCTGAACCAGAGACATTTCATCTCCTGTCAGCTTTCCCCCAAAATTTAGTTTAAAAACTGCTCTGCCACCTTTTTGACTTTAAGCGCCAGCAGCCTCGTTCCTTCTTGGTACAACTGGAGGCCCTCTCTTTTGTACAGGCCCTGCTTGTTCCAAAAAGCATCCCAGTGCCTAACAAACTTAAATCCTTCCTCCCTACACCATTGTCTCATCCATGCATCGAGACTCTAGCTGGCCCTGAGTGTGGAACAGGCAGCACTTCTGAGAAGGCTACCTTGAAGGTCCTGGCCTTGAGTCTCCTACCTGGTAGCCTAAACTTTTCCTCCAGGACCAGACAACTACATTTCCTCACATTGTTGGTGCCAATATGTGCCATGACCACTGACTCCTCCCCAGTACTGTCTACCAGCCTATCTAGAACACATGTAATGTCCGCTACCTTCACACCAAGCAGGCAAGTCATTGTTAGCCAAATTGCTTAATGTATTAATAATTATGGGGAATTGTGATATTTAAGAGCAATTGGCAACTAAGGGGACACAAGCCTATGTATACAGAAGTTCCACCCTTTCTAGTAAAACCAGAAATAAATGCAGAAACCAAGTCTTTAAAGAAATGGATTCTTTACTGGGATGTTATCAAGCATACAATAAAAACACAATCACACACACAATTATTCAGTCCTAAGAAATATAGATAGAAAGGGATAGTCACATTTGCATTAGCAGGATAATCGTTGATTGGGTGATACTTTACCGGTCCTTGGCGAGATGAAGCAATCCACAGAAAAATAAGGGAGACTATAAGGGAAAACTGGGATCGTATTCTGAGCCAGCCGAACACGTGGATAGACTCAGGCTGTGCTACACCTAGAGTCAGCAAGATAGGGCAGGGTTTAGGTCTGGAGGAAAGAGAGAGCGAGAGAGAGCACGTGGTCCTGCTCTTTGATACTATATTTGAACTTGGGGGTGGGCTTCTTACCAGCCACTTCCCCTCATGTCCCCAGGAAGTTGCTAAACTAAAAAAACAACAACCCAGTTTCAGGGGAAGGGGGCTTAATGGTTGGGCAATCTGGTTTCTATGGCTACTGGCAGTGGTCACCTTTAGGTAGCAGTAGCAGTAGCAGTAGTGGCTAGGGTTGTTAGTCTTGATGGCCCGCTGATGACTCTGTCTGAGGGGCTCGGCAGGTAAGAGAAGTCATCTGGTTAATCCCTTTGTGTCCTTTTGTTATGCTGTTGCAGCATATGTGCAATCTCTGGCAAAGGTGGAGGGGGGGAGAGCTGCCTGCCTGCTGAAGGAGAGGTTTGCTCATGGAGTCCTTGTCCAGGTACTCAGGTCATGGCATGGTGTTTCTTCTGCGACATACTCTTACTGGCATCTGTGCGCTGTCTATAGCCAGGGTGCTTGGCTCATCTCTGCTGCATTGCAGGTAAGTTGGCAGGTAACCCATGGATCCATCCTTGGTCTGACGCATCGTCTCAGGAAGAGGCTTCCCTCATCTAGGCGTGTGTTTACAGTCCAGGTAGTTGGCATCAGCTAGTGGTCACCACACAGTCCATTCCCTTTACACGTTTACTGCACAGTCCGGTTATTACAGAGTTCATAAGTCCAAAGGAGCGCTAAAAGCTCCTTGCAGTGCAACATCACCATGTGGTCAGGATGTAGGTTCGCAATCCATTTATGAAATGAATGAAAGGCAATATACACAATCCCTAAATTGTGAGCAAATATTTCTCATATCATATTATTATTGTTTTAGTGAGGTAAGATAGCATCCTTGTATACAGGACATTATTTCGAATTGCATTTAGGAGATTCTGAGTGTATCATGCAGCAGCTAGTGTCCTTTTGTGTGAATAGTTAAGGCACTATGCAAATGTCCCAATTTATAACCTTCCTCCAAAGGGAAATATGATTTTTCTGACCTCCTAACAAACTTTTTTAGATTAGCATTATGGCAACACCTGCCAACTGTTAGATTAATAAACTAAAAACAAAAGTGTTTGGAAGCTCTTACCTCTAACAATAAATTTTAGCTTTTATTAGGTGGATATTCTATTCAGTACTTAAAAAAACACTATAATTATAATGTGCCATGGAAATTTATTAAAATATAATCAATTCATTCTTTAACTATTTTACAGTTCCAACTGACTTGTCTGAAACTATATTCCCAGGAATGGCTGATTTACAGGGGTAGCAAGTGTTCCGTGTTGGGCATGGGCACCACCAGTATCATGTCAGAACTACACATTTCAGGCATGGAAATGGCATGACAGTTTAATGTCCTGATGGTTTAACCAGCGTTATTGTGATTCTACAGATTTAAATTCACTCTGTACACATTCTTAATGCTCTTTGGAAAGTCTCTGTTACATGGTCTACTGTACTGCTTCATTGTCTTTCCATAGAATGTTGCCACCAATTCTTACCACCATTTCTGTGTATACAATACAGTATGAAGGATGTCTTACCCAGCAGTACATCAGCCTGAGTTGCCTCTACAGCTAGGTTTACTGTTAAGCAGGACAGGCCTGCCTCAGGTGGCAGATTATGGGATGCCATTAAGGGGCACAATATGGTCAACTGTTAATTAGAACTTCATTTTTACCATAATGGGTGGGATTTAGATTCTCTGCCTCAGCCTCTACATTGGTTTGGGCCATCTCTGTCTGCTGCAGAGTAAAAATAAATACTGTGTCCATGTGTGCCAGGGTACTTTGGCAACAAATAAAAAAAAAATCCAGGGTTGTGTTTCCAACACAGAGTAAGGGCAGCATGGATGCAACTACTTGATTAGAATTGTTCCAGATTACTCTGACCAACTCCTGATTCAGATATAGGCATGATCTTAAGATGACTTAGGTGTCTAGGTAGGATTCCTAAACAGAACATTAACCTAATAAGAGGTACACCTCAACAACATTTTTTTTGGGGTCATTTGAGGAAACAGTACACAAATATACTATTAGAGAATCTTTGCTTCCATTTTGTCTTTTTTATTGCAACATAACTTTGCCTCTTTGACATTGTGGTTGGCCCCCTTGTTCTTGACCTTTAAGAGGCAGCTGAAGACCATTTTATTCATGACAGCATTTGCTTTTCAGTTCTTCTGTCTACCTGCAGTTTTAAATGATTGATTCTAAATTAGTGATTTTGTGTATTTTATTATGTTTCATTGTTGTTTATATTGTAAGCCACGTTGAATTCCTATAAAGTAGAAAAGTAGCTAGTAAATATCTGAAATAAATAAATTCATTAACTAACTTAAAAAGAATATAATACCATCCATTGATTCTACATCGATAAAGGAGGGCAATTACTTGAGCCCACTAATTATTTCTTACCACAAGTAATCAGGACACAAGCAAAGAGCCCCTTCTAAGAAGGAGCTGATAGTCAATACAGAGAAGAAGAAGAAGGATTGGATTTATACCCCACCCTTCACTCAGAGTCTCAGAGCGGCTTATAATCACCTTCCTCTCCCCACAACAGGCACCCTGTGAGGTAGGTGGGGTTGAGAGAGCTCTGAGAGAACTGCTCTTGAGAGAACAGCTCCAAGAGAACTGCAACTGACCCAACACCACCCAGCTGGCTGCATGTGGAGGAGTGGGAAATCAAACCTGGTTCTCCAGATTAGAGTCTGCCACTCTTAACCACTACACCAAACTGGGTCTCATAGGTTTCAAAACATCATATTTCAACAATAGCTAGTTTTCCCACCTAACAGGGCTCACATTCGCAGCTAACTAATTATTTTTATAATATCAAACAATGTACAAAATTAGCTGGAATTGTGTATCATACAGATATATGCTGTATTACGTTTCTTTTGGATTCCAGCCAGTACACCCCATCTTTGAACTATATTTTTATTTTTGTATTTAGTTGGACATTTTCCCATTTTCAGATGCTTCTTGTACTTGGGTCACAGCACATATTATATCTATTGATATGAATTATGCTATTTCAGATCTACTGAAGGCCATATTATGCTGTTATTCCTTTGTTCCTTAATCCTCTCCAAAGCTTTTGTGTTATGGCTCTCTGGACTCCTTATTTGGCATGTTTAACTGAGAGACCAGGACAGCCCTGATTCTGGCCTGCAGAAGCATCTTCCATGATCTTTTAAATAAAGACCAGCAACTTCCCCTGTATTTCTGGCCATATTGGTGAAAGAATACAGATAGCATTGCACTGAACTATTTAAATACTGCCTTTGTGCCAGTATTTGTTTTGTATAACATCCCTGGCTCTGCACTTTTCTACCCCCCCCCCCTTCAGTAGCAATTGGTGCTGCCTATTTCCTGTTGATGGGCAGGTGAGGAGATGTGAGAGCTAGTCAGAAAGGGAAGGTTCTGGTAGAAGTTACCTGTTTACTTGCGGTGCCATCCTAAGTAGAACTACACCCTTTAAAACAGTGTATCTGCTTAGGATTGGCCTGCAAATGTCATAGATAGCTTTGACTTTATTGATTGCAATATAGGTAAAATACCTGTCAGGGCTCTATAAATTTAGCATAGCTTTTTGCTGTCTTAGCTGCTATAGAGTTCTAGTGGTCATCAGGAGTGCAGTTGGTATAGATGTACCACACCTATCAGATGGAACAGCTAGTGAATGTCCTTGAAAAGTAGTGGTACAAAACTATTCAAAAAGAATAATGTTCCATAAACAATTCACTTACCCCCTCCCTGATTTAAACCGTACAACGATAACCAAAACAATGGAGCACATTAATAAGCTATTGCTGTCCATGAAGAAGCCTATCATTATCATTTGTGGTACAGACTGTGTGCAAAATATGGAACAATCAAACTGTATGGCCCTAAGAGGAGTGCCGAGTTTATGCAATTAATTTAATAGTGTTATGCAAAAAACAAGGCCCAGCCTTGTGACCTCTGGCTATGCATATCGCAATCCCAATTCAAATAACGTTTTTTATCTTCCTCTGTGCATCTCCTCTTCCACAAGAGTTCTTGTGAGTTGTCCTGTTGAACCAAATTGTACTGGCTTCTAGTAAACATGCTTAGTCCACACTGTAAATTAAGTGGTTTCTAGTGCAACCCTTAACTAGGGCTGCCAACTTCCAGGTGGCACCTAGAGATCTCCTAGAATTACAACTGATCTCCCGGCTGCAGAGGTCAGTTTCCCTGGAGAGAACAGCTGCTTTGGAGGCTGAATTCGATGGCATTATACCCTGCAGAGGTCTCTCCCCTCCCCAAACTCCATCTTCCCCAGGCTTCAGCCCCCAAGTCTCCAGGTATTTCCTAACCTGCATTGGAAACCCTATTCTACAAAGAGTTTGTCCAAGTCTAAGCCCAGTGAAATCAGGGGCCTTAGACTGGAGTAATAGCACAGGATGTGTAGAGATATTCAGTCAATGTATTCCTGTGGTTGAGTCTTATGAAGTCAGGTTGTCTGGTAATACCTGTGACATTTGTGCCTTCAACATGTTAATCGGCTTTCTGCAGGAATGGCCACAGCTGGCAACCCAGTATTACAGTGGAAAAAGGCACTCCAGCAACTTCTGCCACCTGCCTTTCCAGCATCCGTAAAGCATCCAATTGTACTTGTGAACCTGTTCTGTCTGGGGAAGTGTAATCCCCTCCACAGCAGGCTGTACACCCATTCCCATATCAGCTTTATTAACAAGCCACAGCATTTCCATCTTGTCTGGATTTCAATTTATTCACCCTCATCCGGTCCTTCATTGCCTGCAGACACTGTTTTAGTATTTCTGCCGGCTCCTTGAATTTAGATGGAAAGGCAAAGGAGAGCAGTGTATCACCCGCATACTGATGATACTATGCTCCAAATGTCTGGATGATCACCCCTTGTATCCTCATATAGATGTTAAACAGTATGGGGCAGAGGTGTCAATCATACAGGCATCCAAGGCTTTTATCCAGTCCGCAAGCCTGTGAGGGGAGGGAGCATGAGGTATGAAGGAGGGGACAGGAAGCTGCTTGGGGGAGCGAGCTGGTGAGCCACTCCAATCCTGGCTTCAGTGCGTGGTGGAACAACCTCCTCTCTAGCAGTTGACTTCAGCATCAGCCTCCCTGGAAAGTAGGGAGCTGCCACTACTGCAGTCATGCCAGCCTTCCCTCCGTCCAGGGCTCTTTTTGTACCAGGTACTCATTTGCATATTAAGCGACACACCCCTAATGTAGCCAATCCTCCAAGAGCTTACAGTGGCCCCTGTTAGAAGAGCTCTGTAAGCTCTTGGAGGATTGGCTACATTAGGGGTGTGTGGCCTAATATGCAAAGGAGTTCCTGCTACAAAAAGAGCCCTGCCGGGCCCGTCCCTTCTTTTCCATGGCACTTGGTGAGGCAGCTCTTTTCTTTACCAAAGCTGGACAACACTCAGCAAAAGTGGTGTACCAAGGGTGGGGCTGGGCTGGGGGAATGGACCCCCCTGGGTGCATTCAGCGAGGGGTGCCCAGAGACCCAATGGGGAGGCTTTGCATTGGGGGAGAGGAGGAATGGGCTATGGGGGTGCTTGATTGTGACACTGGAAAAGAGGATTATTCCTCCTCTCCACCAATGCAAAGTCCACCCTTGAGTAAAGCTCAATCAAAAAGAGAAAAGTTAGGGGAAAAATACATTCTCTTCTTGCTTTGCACAATATTTTTAACTGAGCTGAGCAAGAAGAGAATGCATTTTCCCCTGACTTTTTCTCCCTCCACAAAGCCCGAGAGCCAACAACCTGGGAGGAGCTGCTTCAAAATCCAAGGACAGGCTCTCATTCTTCTCTTGGCGCATCTCTGGACATTAGAAGCTGCCCCAGCTTGGATCCTGACACTGGAAAAGAGTATCACTCCTCCTCTCTCCCCTTTAAATTGTAATGGTCAATGGCTACACATCTATCTATCCTCCTCTCTTCCCAGTGCAAAGCTTGCCCTCGAGCGGAGTCTCAATTGACAAGAAAAAAGTTAGGGAAAAATACATTCTCTTCTTACTCAGCACAATGTTCTTAACTGTGCTGAGCAAGAATTGGATGCATTTTTCCCACTTCACAAAGTCAGGGATGTCCCTCCCTCCTCTTGTTTGAAACATGGCAGCCCTTCACATCATAGGAACAACTGGAAACACATGATCTGGTTGCTTCATTTTTTGTCCTTCCATGGGATTGTGAGGTTTGAGGTAAAAACTGAATTGCTCCAATTAAGCTGGGTAACTTTCTGCCTGAGCCCTGAAGACTTTGCATTTGGTTTCTTTTCTTGGAAGGTCTCAGAAGGTCTATATATCAAAATTGATTGTCTTTGAAGCATGTTTGTATTTTGAGTAAAATTTTTTACCTGTGATCTTTATAAAGTTTATATCTCCAGTATCTGGCATTACATTTTATGGCACACATGACCGGGCCCGAAAAAGTGACATTTATGTCAGATCTGGCCCTCATAATAAATGAGTTTGACACCCCTGGACTATAGGGGATAAGATGGAACCTTGAGGGACTTCATAGGTCAAGAAGCAGAATAGAAATCCCCCAGCACCAACTTCTTAGATCTTCCTTCCAAAATAAAAAGATCTAAAACAACAGAGAGTAGCACTGCCTAGGCACAGTTGGCCATGCAATCCCAAAGGATGCCATGGTCATTGGTATCCAAGATTGCTTAGAGGTCCAGGAGAATCAATGGGGACATATCCTCACTGTCCATAGACTAGCATAGATCATTGATCAGGGCAACCAAGTCAGTTTCTGTACCACGGCCAGGGTGAAAGGGATAGATAGACTAATCCAGAAACCAAACTGCAGTTTAAGTGCTGAGAAAATGTCATATCTCCATAACAGAAGCACTGTCTGGAGCACTCTTCACCTCACCCCTCATTCCAGAATAACAATTCTATTTTTATTATACCAAGAAATGATTGTCTGAATATATGCAACTCTGTATGTTTGCCTCATTCCGATTGAAACATATATGTAATATGTATAGTTGTAGGAAGTAACGTTTGCTAATGTAATATTCTGGGCCAGTTTATGCCACCACATATCCTGGGACAACAGTCCTGAACTCATTTCAAGCTCTGACATGTTCAAGACATTTATGGTTGAGTTGTGTTGGGAGAAAGTTATGCATCTCTGTCAAGATCAGAAGCTCTTGACTTTCATCTCTTTTTCATGGGGTAAAAATTTATTCATTGGGGTAAATATTTTAATCGTTCAATAGCTTGGTTATTTCCCCAGTGGGTGAATAACCCCATTAATCCTGTGTCACTAACCTGCTTCCTGAATTTTTTGATTGTACAGACAATTGTTATCTTTGGATAGCAACATTTGAATCTTGATTATTTACTATAAATAACTTCAAAGTTGTCAACACAAATAAAAAATATTGCCTTAACCAGTTTTGGCTCTCTGTGAGGCATCAGTTCTCAATCCTGACTTTCCAGTAAGAGTCATGAGTTGGCATATTGTGTAAATATAATTTTACTTTAGGTAAATAGATGATATACTTAAATTACTTTCTTTCCCCCCCTCAAGGGCACAGTTTATTAAAGTCATGCTCACAATGAGCTGGGGTTGCCAGCTGCTTGGAGAAAAAGTGTCCTGTCCCTGTAATGCCGGCTTAATGGGACTTTTTTTTTTTACCATGCCCTGAAAAACTTCAGCTGCCTCTTTTCTCACACTAAGCCTCTGTTAAAGAGACAGGATATTCCCCCCCAAGCCTGTTGACAAACCTATGAAGAAGAAGAAGAAGAAGAAGAAGAAATTAGATTTATACCCCGCCCTTCACTACCCAAAGGTGTCTCAGAGCGGCTTACAAACTCCTTTCCCTTCCCCTCCCCACAACAGACACCCTGTGAGCAATGTTCCCTCTAAACTGTGGAGTCTTGTGAGCAAAAATTCTGCTTTGTGAGCTACTGGCCTTAAAGTTGTGAGCGAACGATTTGGCTACTGCATAAATCAGTTTGCTCTGGAGCCATCCTCCCTGAGCTGAGACAAAAATCTGTGAGCCGGAGGCGAAAAAACTGTGAGCTAACTCACACTAACTCAGCTTAGAGGGAACACTACATGTGAGGTAGGTGGGGCTGAGAGAACTCTTGACAGAAACTGCTCTTTTTCAAGAACAGCTGTGCCAGAGTTATGGCTTGCCCAAGGTCATCCAGCCAGGTGCAAGTGGAGGAGTGGGGAATCAAACCCGGTTCTCCCAGATTAGAGTCCGCACACTTAACCACTACACCAAACTGACTATGAGTTCATAGCACCCGCTTGTAAGTGTAAGGGAGAGTTCACTCTACAGTGCTGGCTCCTGTCCAGATGGAAGTCCTGAGAACAGAGAAGTTAGCCATCCCTGTTTTTCAAAGGAATATGGAGAACGTGGAGCCAGAGAATGGCACTCCTATGAAATCTGCTTTCTCAAGCACCTGCTTTATGTTCCTTCATCAAGGCCCTTCCTTTCTAAGGGCGGAAGAGCAAAAGAAAACAACGCTGCATATTACTGTATGAAGTTTTTAGAAGGGCCTCTGTGTACAGAAGTAAACATGTGCCCTACTTTTTTCTCCCACAAGGCTCTGTTTTACAAAGGGGATTATCTTTGTAATATAAATGTTTCTGTGCATTTAATAATAAATACAAGGTTTTAGGTATTTCTTTGGGGGAGGGTGCAGCAACGAGACACCAAACGCTAGAGGGAGCTGTTCACACACAGCTTTTTTTGAGCACATTTTCCTTTTCTCTCTACAGTATTTCAGTGGACAGTAGGAGCTAGAATTTAACAGTGCTGCACACTGCAAAGTGTTTATGATATACTGCATGTGAATGGAGTAGTTCGAAAGGAAAATCCTATTATAACATTTTACTTCAAAATATATTTTGTCTGTTTAATTTTGTTACTGGATTAATAACTTCCACCTCTGGCATTTGGGACTACTTCCCCCAATATATTACATCTGGATAAAGCAGAAAGTGAACATAAATCAGGAAATGTAGGAGCCTTTTCCATGTATTAGAAACATTCTGAAAGACAGATATTCTCCACTATTTCAGTAGACTGTTGCATTAAATGAATCTGAGTACAATAAAACCCACTTCTTACAAAATTTAATTTAAAGAAATTAAAATTTAAAAATCTGATAAAAATTTTAAAATTAAATTTAAAACATGTGTGGTGGACCAATATTGTTACCTGCATATTGCAGATGCCAAACAGAGGCTAAGTGAATAGGAAGCCTGCAAAAATATTATGACAAACTGAACCACACATATCCCAGTCATGTCTCGTGTCCTTCAATCCCAGGTAGGCTGTAAGAACTGGTAGGCAGACTTTGGCTTACTGGGTCACAATTTGTGCAGCCTTGCAGCATAGAAATCCATGACTGAGGCATGTGTTCCACACCAGGGCACTCATTGTTGCTGTGTTAAGCCTTGTGTCTATTGTGACATATTTGCTATGTAAAAAACCCCCACGATGTTGGAATAAAAGTAAATCTGAGGAAAGTGCTGACCGTAAGGAAATCTGTTTTACTGTTCAAGCTGAGTCATGCAGGGAGCTTTCTACTTGATGGAGTGTTGGAAAAAAATGACAGACATGCATGCCCTTCAGTCTATCACCTCATTTTGCAAAATGTTGTGGATTGGCTCTTCATTTGAAATATATGTATGTTGGAGAGAGATTTAGGGCGTGAAAGAGAAGCTGTAGTCATAGGCCTTGTTCTCTTATGCTTCTAGCTGCCTCCTTGCCACCCACCTCCCAAGTCCACCCACCTGCCAGCTTCACCCACACCTCCCCCTACATTGAACTCTATGAAGGAACAGGAAAACTATAATGATTGCTGCCCACTGCCTTGCCGCTTCCACAGAAACAATCTGGCAGGGGTTAGGAATAAATCTCTCTCTCTCTTTCTGAACTGTCTGCTTAACACAAAGGGGGAAGGAATGAGGATACTATCAGGAAGGTCCATAGCCACAGGGGAAGCCTGTGAGGCCTGGCCATCAGTAATATCAAAAATTCTCCTCAGAATTTTCAGTGTACAAGTCTCCTGCATTTTTTATTTACAAAGGTATAGGTGAGCTGACAGGGTTGTACCTGAGGGAAGCCTAATCCAATTTCCATTGTCATGGCAAGATATTGGGAAGATTGACAAGCACTTGACACTGAGGGCCAAACTCGATGTGCTATTCTTGAACTCTCTGAATGGTTCTCCTTACATATTTTTAAAGTGTAAATAACATCCCTTGGGAGGGGATTTGGGCTGGATATGTGAAGGGTTTGAGCTGTTTTCCTTCATACTTTCCCCCTCATGCCTGGAGGTGCTATTTGCTTCATGAGGTCCGGGGGGGGGGTAGTTAGAACTGAATGTGATAGCACCTGCATGTTTTCCCTCATGGTGCAAAAAATGGATGTTAGGGCAGCAGCAAAAACACAGTGACACTTAACACTAGAAGCCTGAATACCTTCTCAAAAGGTGATATTAATGTTTTTTTAAAATACAAGAGATTTATTCACAGATTTCCCAGCATCCTTATGTTAGTCTTTAATTTTACTAAAATATGTAATACATTTAAGGATATTCAGTTAATTGTATTTTTTTTGTTTCACACTGATTTAGGAAATATCTCCATTACACAGTCTGCCTATGAGCCACCTTCCCGGATTCTAGCTAGACCTGTGAATTCAGGCTCTGGGAATCTTGTCCTCTCAATGATTCAGAGTTTCTGTATGATATCCATTTTTAAAATTAGGGTTTTTTTTTAATTTCATGAAATACATCCTTCATGGTCTTGAAGAATTATAATGGTACAAAAGCCCAAGTAGTTAAACTCCCCTGTTGTAAGATAACCTTTGTCCTCTGCAGATAAACAACAGTTTTAAGACCAGAAACAGAAAAAGAAGTGCTTTGAGAACCAGATGGCTTGTGCAAACAGATTTCCTACTTACCAGGAAGCTGGGTTTGCCCCTTGCTGTCAGCAGGACAGGAGGAAGAGGGCAGGAATTACCTGTGGTACTTGCACTTGGACTGCCATCTTCACAACAAAGAGGAAGCAGCAGCCACTACCTCATCTTCCTTGTGAGGAAAGGGGTTCAAGCATCAGCACACTAGCCACCTCCTCTTTGCCTCTTTGTGAGAAGAAGGCAGTGGTACCTGGACTGCCCTCTAGATGAGGAGGCAGAAGATACGTCCTTGGCAAAGAAATTAAGGTAGAAGAGTTGAGTACAGAAAGCTATAGACATAATTTTATAAGGCTAGAAATCTTAGGTAACTCCTGAAATATCTGAGCTTGATGTAATAGGATTGAGCCTCCTGGAAATTTTTTACCCTACTCTGTGACCACTGCAGGGTCACCTGCCTACTTAGATTCCCTTCCTAAAATAGATTTTATGGGCCCTGTCAAGATTACTACTAGTAGTCTGTGCAAAAGGCTGAATCTTCCACATGGCTTGAGTCAAGCCCAAATTAAAGTTTCATAAAATAATTTGTTAATAACCATATATAATAAGCATTCAAAATGAAAGGAAAATGGAAGTGTGACTGTTATAACAACACTTGCCATAGGCAGGCCTGATACATTAACTACTGAACAGAAGAGAAGAGAAAAAGTCATGAGCTAAGCTGAGCAAGGCCCTAGTTTAACACACAATATCAACATACAACTTTTCCCTGTCAATCTACTAAAACCTGTTGAAAACCTTTCACCTGAGCATGCTAAGTGCTCCACCCTCACTTGCCCTCTTCACAGCCTATTTGTACTTTTTCAGGTGTCCTTCTCTCCTACAGCCATTGAATCTTATTGGGTCATACCATCACAAGTAATTTGTAATAATAATTCAGTCACAAAGAGTAATTTCATTGCAGTACAATCATAAACAGAATCATATCCTTCTAAACCCATTGAAGTAAATTGGCTTAGAAATGCATAACTCTGCTTAGGATTGCACTGTTCATAGCCACAGTCATTTGGGAATAGTCAAGTGTGGTGGTCAGTGGGTACGTTGGTACAGTTGGAGTACTAGACTAGGAGTTGGAATACATTCAGATCCAGGAAGCTCACTGGCTAGTAACTTGGCTAGTCACACGTGCTCAGCATAATTTACCACACAGAGTTCTTGTGAGGATAAAATGAAGAAGCATTTCTTGGAAGAAGGACAGGAGAAAACGTGCTACCTCTATAGGAAAGGGGAAGTGGGTAAATATATTCTGTTGTTGTTGTTATTATTATTTTTAAATTAAACATTCCAAAGCAGAGTTTTGCTTCTTAGGATTTTTTCAGATGTCTGATTTGAATTTTTTTCCACCTATGTATCAGCTCAGTATTTTCTTTCAAATATATATCAGCTGAGAAATTTCTTGACCAATTCGGGCATACTCAGACATATCTTTGAGATGTAAATCTCAGGCTATAGAATTTCATCAATTAAAAATAAAATTGATAGAAGCTGCCGGGGTTGTTTTACAGTCATGGATTCTGGTGCATGCAGATTTTCATTCTCTACCATTGTATGGCAAGATGCAGCATTAGAAACGGAACTTTAAAAAAAAAGAAAATAAAAATCAATCCCCTCCAAGGTATTTTACTGCCAATAAATATTATAAAAGGATACTGGCCCCGAGGCAAAGGATACTGGCCCTGAGGCAAAAAAATCCACTGATTTCAAAGGCTGACCATGGGGAGTAAAGACAGCCTCACTCTAAAATGTTGATACATATGCAGGAGCTTCTGCCTTTTCAGCAGCTTTGTTTCTTTTGAGGGTTTTATATTTTGTACTGCTATTCATCCAGAATTTTTAAAAATTTGTGAATATTTTGACCAGAAGCCACCTGTCCCCAGAGAAATAAGTAGGGGGAGGGGCCTTGACTCAGAAGTAGAGCCTCTGCTTTACATATTGAAGGTCCCAGGTTCAATTCCTGGGATCTCTGATTAAAAGAATCAGGTAGGAGATGATGAGAAAAACTTCAGACTAACAGTATCATCCTATGAAGAGTTACACCCTTCTAAATCCATGGATATCAATGGACTTAAATGGATATAAGTCTGCTTAGGATGGCCCTGTAAGTCACTGGTGCTTGTCAGAGTAGACAGTACTGACCTTGACAGCCCAATATTAGGTAACTTTCTGTGTCCAGATGCATAAATCTTTAGGTTTATTTTACTTTAGAGGATAAATGTCCCTAGAAAGATTGCTGTCCTAGATACTGTGAATAACCTGAAACCAACAGACCAAATTAATAGCATCCTGGTTGTTTAAAATGCACACAGTTTGAAGTTAGCACTGGTTCGTTTTTAGTGTTGCCTTTTCAATAACCATTAAAAAATCTAGCTTGATGAGATAGAATACAAACAATCTCAAGGGAGTTGGGGTTGCAGGCAAACAATGAGGAGAAATGGCTTGACTTAATTAATCATAGTAAATGCTAAAGTGCTTTAATGGCTCTGGAATATGCAGCAGTAAGCTAAGCAAAAGCTAAGGGATTTAACACAGGCTGTAAGAAACAAAGCAGTTAAAATGTCCTGCAGTTACATTATTGTCATATTTTAGTCCAAAGGGAGTATAAAGATACTTTTCTTGCTGTAAATGCAATTGGCCAGCGGATGTAATCACTAAAGATGTGTTTGATTGAATCCCAGATTCTCATCGCACAACAAAAGCTTTATATGGGGAAACAGGGTGTTCTTGGCTGGGGTGAAAAGTTTATAGGAGTGAGTATTTAAACGCTTCCCATATTTGTGTCTTTCATTTGCTGAAATTGCTAATGACAACCATAAATATTTCATCAGACATGCGGTAGGTGGCTTTTTTGTTTTGAGAAAATACAACTACGGAGGAGTAGCTCTGCAGACTTGTGTAAAGATGACATACTTGCATCTTTCTGTTATTAATGTTAAGCCATTCTTGAAAATAAGCATAGTTGGGATCTTGTCCATCTGCCCAGGCCAGTGGTTGCAGAGACTCCTGGGACTATTTTCTATGGGGCATAGTCTGCACATGGGAGATGGTGGCCTGGAATAATAGGTGTCATTTTTGCCCTGCATGAACTGGGAGTGCCTCCAAGGACATAAAAAGTCCAGTGGCAGCTTAAAGACTAACAACATGTATTTCAATACAGAGTTTTGTGAGTCACAGGTCACTTCTTTAAATAGAAATGTGAAGAAAAATCATACTGGGAAATCTTATGGGGAAGGTTTGGGAAGAGGTCTCAGGTTCAAATAGATAATAAATGGTTCAAGTGAACATTAACTGATACTGGGATAAGGTTATTATAGTAGTCTGAAAACAGTCAATTAGAATTTTAAAAAAGGGGGGTGCTGTAGAGCCAGTAGAGATTGTAGTGACCAAGGAAATATATGTCTCTGTTTAAGCCGGGTTGGGTGTAATTTTTAAAAATTAATTCTAATTCAGCACTTTTCACATCTCCCATTGATGTTTTTTCATAGAACAATGACTTTCAGGTCTGTAATAGTATGTTCAGAGAGATTACAGTGTTCCCCCACTGTTTTCTGAATGTTGCGTTTTCTTATGTTCCATTTGTGTTCATTGGCCCCACGCAACATCTAACTTTCTATCACACTGGGTCCACTTCTCTTGCCACCTCTTAGAGCAATTCCAGCATTATCATGCCAGTCTTTGAATTCTAAACTCTCTCTCACTCTCATTCTCTGTGTGTGTGTTTGTGTGAAGTGTCATCAAGTCACTTTTGACTTATGGCAACCTTTGAATCAATGACCTCCAAAATGTCCTGTTGTTAACAGCTTTGCTCAGGTCTTGCAAACTGAAATCCGTGTTTTACTTTATTCAGTCAATCTACCTCATGTTGGGACTTCCTTTTCTCCTGCTGCCTTCATCTTAATGGATTTACCATAAATCTCTTGCATAGATGAGGTAGGATGTGTGGTTAAATGGCTACTGGTATCCTCTCAGAGACTGGGATGTGTGAAGAGAAGTTAAATGAGGACAACCATTGAGCTGAGGAGGGGGCTACATGTGGTAATTTTCTAGTTATTGCTTACACCAGGATCTGGTGTGGTGGCCAGATGTGGCTGCTATTCAATTGCCATGGCTCTCTCTCTCCCACCCTAGTCTCAATCTGCTGCCTTTTCCCATATCAAGGCTCCCAGACCTCTATCTGGAAAGCTAGCAAGCAAGAACGTAGCTTTTTGAGATGTATGAGAGCCTGTCAGTGCTGGGGGCTCCTTGATTCCTGTGGGGTAGTTTTCTGATGTATGATCAAGCAATGTGTCACCGAGCTGTTTGTCTAACTAATGTATTATTTCAAACAGATACAAATTTTGTCCTGGGTAATGCCCAGATAGTGGATTGGCCTATTGTATACAGCAATGATGGATTTTGCAAGCTCTCAGGATACCACAGAGCAGAAGTTATGCAAAAAAGCAGCACCTGCAGGTATTTCAGCATAGATTTACTTTCTGTTAAATAACGTGTAATATTGCTACGGTCATGCTGAAGCAAAATAAAGTGATCTGTTCATCCCACTTTGGGGTTTACTGTCCCATTGGCTGAGCCTATCAGTTGCAGTCTGTGGAGGAGAGTCCAGGATGGCTTCCGGAGCAAAGGTGGTATAGAGTGTTGGGTATGCAAACTCACTATGCTTGATATCAAGAAGCCACACGGGAAGGAGACTGATACCCAGTAGGATTCCCTAGGAAGAGGAAATGATGTTTAAAATACTAAAAAAGAAAAAAAAGAGAGAAAAGGGTGCAAGCCAAGATTTATTAGAAAATCCCACATCCAAATATATTTCAAGAAGGGTGTTCTTCAGGGATGATGATGATGATGATAATGGTATTTATGCATTGTGTGTGTGTGTGTGTGTGTACCCATGCCTGGAAGTCATGGAAACCTATGGCGACTCCTACTGGGGCATGCAGGACATTCAGAGAAGGGGCTTGATAGCTTGCCTCTGCCTCCTGGTCCTGGTATTCTTTGCCAGGGTCGGCCCTGCTTAGCATCTGAAATCTGACGAGATCAGGCTTGCCAAGGCTATCCAGGTCAGGGTGAGAATGATTATTATTAATAAACTAGACCTCAAGGTGTGTGAATTCTAGTAAGGACAAAATCACATCTACATTGTAAAATGCTGAAAGACTGAAGCGCAGCTGTAAATCAGTGTTCCTGCATGGCCATTTGTCAGTTCCGAAACAAGGACATTTAAAACTGTATTTTTATTTTTTTACACTGTGGGAAAGGGGTAAAAATTGGCTTTAAGTGGCACATGTAAGTGTGGCTGAAGAGTACTTTAAACCAGTTTGAACTCCATTCTGTGGCTGTCCTGTGTCTTATTTTGAACATCTTTTCATTTACTTTGCAGTTTTATGTACGGAGAGCTGACGGACAAAGAAACCATTGACAAAGTTCGACAAACGTTTGAGAACTACGAGATGAACTCCTTTGAAATCTTGATGTATAAAAAGAACAGTAAGTTGACTCTTCCATTCTTTTTTCAATAGGGCACAGTCAGAATAGAAATGCAAATGGACAAGTAAACATCTGACAAAACATCACTGTTATGGGAACGGCCTGTTTTTTCTTTTTTATAATTCATTGGTCATTAATAGGCTTCCAGTGGAGTGAATTATGAGAATGATAACTTTACTTGGAATAGAGGGATAGGATTGCTACTAATGAAATTGGAAGCAGTGGCTGCAGTAAATTGCTTTCTTTTATAGAGGGTTTTAATACCATAGCGTTTACTGGAATGTCTTCGGTGATGGACTTATATGCACCAGGCTAACACACCTTGCAACCTTGTAACCCACCAAGCCAAACTGTGTTTACCAAGCATACTCCAATTGTCTCTCCTCCCCCCAGTTTCCTAAGAAAAACTTAGATGAGGACAGGAGTAGCTGGAGAATTCTGGAGGTGGTGGAGATATAACTGGGGTGCTAGAAATGTTAAGCATATGCACTTTTTGTGTTTCTGCAGATCTTTTGTTGTTTGACTACTGTTTCAGATTTGCACAAGTTTTTTTAAATAGAAATGCACATTTTGTGACTTTGCACAGAACTGTGCAACAGTGACCACTGGTCAAATGTGTGTCTCAGTAGTAGAGCATACAGTATGCACACAGAAAGTCCTAGTTTCAACCCCTGGATCTCTCATTAATGGATCTCAGGGAGCAGCTGTTGGAAAAGATTTTTCTCTGCCTGAGATCATGGAGAGCTGGTGTCAGGGTAGTCAGTACTCAACTAGATGGGCCAATGTTTTGACTTAATGTAATTGGTGGCAACATACACACGTGTTTTTACTTTTCCTTTGGGGAGGGGGAAGTGCTTGGCAGGGCAATGAAGAGTGGAGAAGCACTGAGATTACCAAATTCCCCTCCCAAAACTGCTCCCTGGAAACAGAAGCTGCTGGGATTTTTTGACACAAAACCTCAGAAATAGAAAAGAGCCAGTAGCACCTTAAAGAGTAACAAAATATGTGGCAGGGTATGAGCTTTCGTGAATCATTGCTCACTTCTTCATATTCAGTATTTGAAGAAGTGAGCAGTGTGTCACAAAAGCTCACACCCTGCCACGTATTTTGTTAGTCTTTAAGGTGCTACTGAACTCTTGCTCTTTTCTACTGCTACAGACAAACTAACATGGCTACCCATCTTGATCAACTTTAGAAACGACATTCTTACAAGCCCCATTGAGTGTAAATTAACATGCAGGCTTCATGTAGACTGTTGTGGCAATCATTCATGTAGGATTTCATCTTGTAGACACATGCTGCTTCCTATGCTCAAGTGATTTCCATGTTGGAGTTAGGAAAAGCAGCCCTGAAAAACAACAATATTTGCATGAATTTCCAGACCTTGTTCACCACATGCTTGGACTCAGGCTTCTTCTTTGCTCTTTGCAATGCAAAGTGGTTGAGTCCTATACACTTTACAGATTATTTCAATATCATAGCTCTAGACCCATTAATAACAACAAAGCCACTTGGATTAAATGAAGACGATGAATGGACTCATTCAATGAAAACTAGTCTCCAATTAAAATAAACACATGCACATGTAAGGTAGGTAGACTAACTCGAATGTGAGCACATCTGGGATGCGGAGGGGAACTGTTTTGTCCAATGCTGGATTGCACTGAAGCTCCATCATGGCTATTTTGCTCAACCACGAGTAAAAGGGAACCAGTGTTATGAGACACCCTCAGGGTGTTCCCCTTGACTCATGGTCCAGCAAAATAGCAAACTGTATACTTGGCATACAGTTTGGTTTCCATCTTTGTCCTCAATAGTGCTTTTAAGAGGCAATTTTAATACTACCCTCTCAGAAACAAGTGGAAGAACTTGTGCTGAAGTGGGAAAACTAGCAGGACTAGCAACCGGCATTCAAGCTGAGAATGTCTGCAACCTGGAAAATAGAATGTTTCTCCCTCTTCATTTTCTAGAAAGGCATTCTTTTAAAATGCAATTAGTATGTAACATAAAAGCTCATTGTGCGTTGCCAGGATGCAGAATGCTCCTTCTGACCTAAAACAGTGTTCCTCAAATATCATACATTTCACATAATCCTTTCTACATTGACTTCTCTGTCAAAACATTTTAGGCTATAGAGTTAATTCAGTAGTACTAGCCAAGCCTTTTGGGCCTCACTGTCATCTTGGTGAATTGAACAGTGCACTGTAGCACACATCATATGTGCCTGGACATTCTAGGGGAAGATCAGTAGTGGTGGGCAAGCTTGTGTGTGCGTGTGCATGTGTGTGTGCATGTAAAATGCTATCAAGTTGCAGCTGACTTATGGCAATCTCTCATCAAGTTTTCAAGGCAAGTGATTAAGCAGGGGCGGTTTGCCATTGCCTTCATCTGCAAAGTCTTCCTTGGTGGTCTCGCATTCAGGTACTAACCCAGTTTAGCTTCCAAGATCTGATGAGATTGGGCTATAGTAAACCATTCCACATCTGGGCAAGTTTATAGTGAAGCTTATTTGCTATATTAGTTGATGTAGATTTTCCGGGTTGTGTGGCTGTGGTCTTGGCATTGTAGAACCTGATGTTTCACCAGTAGCCATGACTGGCATCCTCAGAGGTATAACACAGAAAGATGGCGTACTCTCTGTGTCAAGATGAGAAGAAAAATGATAGGCAGGTAATTTAGGTGCGGTAGGGCTGAGTCATTATCGTGTAGGAGTTCCCCAGGCTATGAACAGGCTAATGGAGGAGCTTTCCTGAGGAGGTTCTTTTGTATATGGATTGTTTCCTGAGGAGGTTTCCTGTTTCCTGAGGAGGTTCTTTTGTATTTGCTATAACTCATCTTCTAGTTAGAGAATCCAAGAACCTCAGTGTTCTCTGGAAAACAGATGGGAAATCACTTACCTAAACAGCCCCTGAAGAGGGGAGGGTCTGTCTCAGTCTCCCATCATAAATAGATTAGAACAAGTTTATTACGGTCATAGACCAGTATAATAGGAGACAAGTAAATACAGTTACAGGAGCAGTAAAATTATAAAATATATCGGCATCTAAAATTATAAAATTATAAATAGGATCTAAAAACGTTAAAATACAGAAATAATAGAATCAGAATTTTGATTAAAAATTAGGTTTAGGCCTATCTGTCCTTTATCTCTTTCCTAGTTTGGTATGCCAACCAACCAAATTTGGCAACCATCCTAGTCAACTTTTGATTATCTCCTGCCAGCATAATTGACAAAAGTATCCTTCTATCACGACCTGGAAAGGAATTAACTATAGGCTTGATCAAAACTTCCCTGATATTATGATATATAAGACAATTGAAAATTACATGTTCCAATGTTTCATCAGATCCCATCCCACAAATACAACTTTTCCTCAATGATCTAGTAAATCTGGCCTCCATTATGGCTGAGGGTAAGGCGTTGTATCTTAATAGGGTAAAAATTCTTCTATGATTGCTGATATCTAAATATTTGATGTAAGGTCTCACAGCTATCTTGTTAAGTGAACTTACATCAAATACAGGGCTCCTAATCCTGCTCACGTCCATCTGTCGTTCGACATCTAATATTCTTTGTTTTAGAACTGATCTAGCCCGATCGTGTCCCAAAGACAGAATAAACTGTTTTGAAAAACCATAACAGACCAGTTTATCTTCTATCTTTTTCCGCCATGAAGGAACAAAGTTATCTTGCATCATAGTATGGGAAAGGCCAATGGGTAAAAAAATCAATTTTAACCAATAGTAAAATGCAGCAATCCACAATCTTGCCTCGACCATAACCAGGCCAGCCTCTAAACGGATTGCAGCATTTGAAACGCTTGTTGGAACTTGAAATATAGCTCTTAAAAATTTCGATTGTGTTCTTTCAAGTAAGGTCAAGTTTGTCAGGAGAGACAAAGGAGCTCCATATAATAATTGGGGTAATACCTTTACAGTGAATAACTTAATGGCAGCTTCTAAGTTACGACCTCCTTTGGACCAGAAGAACCTTTGAATAGCTCCAGCGCTTTTCTTTGCATTAGCTGACAGGTAATCAACATGGCCTTTCATATGACCGGACGACTGAAATACAACTCCAAGGTATCTATAGCAACGAACTTGCTCAATGGTACGAGAGTCAATAACCCATTTAAACATCCTAGGCCTATTGGCAAAAGCCATTATTTTAGTCTTCATATAATTTATCTCTAAGCAATTCTGATTACAGTATTGCATAAGAGCACACATAGCTCTCTTAAGTCCCTTAGGGGTCCTAGAAAGCAAGACGGCATCGTCTGCATAAAGCAAGATTGAGATGTGTCTGTCTGCAAGCTTTGGAGGATGAAATTCAGGTTTGTACAACATAAATAGATTTATAGGGGCTGCCACTGAGTGGCCATGAGAGAAAATCAGGTTTACCTCGTACATGCCACTGACTAGAAGTTTTGGCCTTGGCAATCCACTGGCCCTTGTTAGTTTCCAAAGGATTAACATGTTCTTACAAGAACCAAGTAATGTGTCTCTCTCTGATTGCCATCTTTTATTTATCTTCAGTTTGTTCCCTTCCTGCATATTATAGTACAGCCTGAAGTGCTACTTCTTATGAGACAGGATTCTGCTTGAAGCAGTCCTGGAGCACAAAGCAGTCAATGCTAGTTTTTGGCCAGGAACATCAGCTGACTAATGTATGCCTTGTTCAGTCATTCTGATTTTGGCACTCTGTAATGGGAGAATACACTGTCTTTAATCCTAAACCTAACCTTGCACTATCTGTATTTAAAATCTTGGGGCATTCAGCACAGGAGTCCTGTTACTGTTTTCAAGATTCTACCAGGTTTTAGAAGGGCATACTTTCCTTGTGCTAGATACATTACTCAAGACTATTGCTGGAGCACAGAGTGGGAAGCAGTGAGGGCATACCAGAGCAGCAACATGCTGTCAGTTAACCATTAGTGTACTTCAATTACATATAAGGCACAGAGGATCCATTCTAACGGAATTTACCCTGGTAGATCAAATAAACAGCAAGGAAAGTGGGTAGAAATATGTGACAAGGTATTTTCACCAGTGGCACCAGGAACTGGGGAATACCCTTCTAAACAAGGTTAGAGGCCCCGGACCTCATGCTGGATCTCAAAGGTGCAGCTTCTTCCCATGAAAAGGCATCTTGTAGCAAGCTTTGTGGGCTGACTAAATATTATCAAAGCTGAATAGATGATATGATAGTTTGAATGTTTGGATTATTTACTGGCTGGACTGGTTTTATTTTTGTATGTTTTGGACCTCTGTTTTTATTTGTATGACTTTTTATTATAACAATTCTTGGGCACCCAGATGGATTAAAAGGTTGGCTAATAATAAATAAAATAAACAAGTGTAGGTTTAGCTTAACTCTAATCCTAGAATTTATCTCAAGAACTTATTTTGAGAAAAAGGAGAAAGCATAAGGAAACCCATGAGATATCCCCATCTTTCCTTTTGTATTTGATTGCTGCTTTAAAAGCATATAGAAAAGAGCTAGATAATCTATAAATCTTATCAAAATAGCTGTCAGGCTGAAGACGACTTCTGTTCTTTAATCGCTTTTCAGTTTTCTAGTACAACAGAGCGAAGTCTTGTAATTCTCCTTCAGGGACTGAAATGGAATCACCTCCCCCATCAACATGTACAGTTCTGACCTATTGACCCATTACCAGCCAGCCTGCAAATGGGGCCAGTGGCAGCAAATGGAGAGGCAGCAGATTTTAAGACACTGATAATAGCATGCTTGGGTCTATCGGCATCACTGCACTATGCAGAGAGATCACCTTGTGAAGGCTTACAGCTAGTTGTGTTCTCCCTCCACGCACTCTGCCTGCTAAGATGGAGCAGTTAGCCACAGGTAGACTTTCTTGTGTGTTTATCTTAAAGACAGTAAGATGCAGGAGGCTTTGTCTGCTTAAATCTGCAAATCTTATATCAGCAATGTGACTTGCTTAACCCATCCAGATCACAGAGACTGAACTTGCTTACTAATTTATCTAGAGCAGAATGTGTGGCTCCTGCAAGCATGTACAGTGACAGCATTAAAAAATGAATAGTGTAATATTGATTGAGAGAGTTTCAAAGGTTAGCTGAAGCTACAGTACAACCAAAATTCAGCCCTGTACTTCATCATGCCCAGTTATTAAGAGAGAGTTGACATATGTCTGGAGGGTGCAGTGTATATCTGGTGAAGTTTTAGTGAGGCTAAAGTCCTGTGCACACATACCTGGGCATAAGGTCCACATGCATGGGCAGGGCTGGCCCCAAAACTAGACAAACCTAAGGGGCCCGATTTTGAGGGCACCTAAAAGGCGAGACCCTCTCATGGATTGCTGCCTTGATGCAGCGAGGGGGCTTGCATGGTTTGATGAGGCTGCGGGCTATACCATGGAGACAGGTATACACCCAGGACAGACAGGCCACAGCAGAGAACTCAGATAAAATGTGATCTACTGCAGAAGGAAATGGCAACCCACTCCAGTATCTTTGCCAAGAAAACCCTATGGACAGTAACAAAAGGCTAAAAGATATGAGGCTGGAAGATGAGCCCCTCAGGTCGGAAGGTCTCCAATATGCTACTGGGGAAGAGCAGAGGGCAAGTACAAGTAACCCCAGAAAGAATGAAGCGGCTGGGCCAAAGCCGAAAGGAAGCTCAGCTGTGGATGTGTCTGATGGTGAAAGGAAAGTCCGATGCTGCAAAGAACAATACTGCATAGGAACCTGGAATATAAGACCTATGAATCAAGGTAAGCTTGACGTGGTCAAAAATGAGATGGCAAGACTGAACATTGCCATCTTGGGAATTAGTGAACTAAAGTGGACGGGAATGGGCGAATTTAACTCAGAAGACCATTATATCTACTACTGTGGCCAAGAATCCGATAGAAAAAATGATGTGGCCTTTATAGTCAACAAGAGAGTGAGAAAGGCAGTAATGGGATACAATCTCAAAAACGACAGAATGATCTTGGTCCAAATCCAAGGCATACCATTCAACATCACAGTAATCCAAGTCTATGCCCCAACCACTGATGCAGAAGAGGCTGAAGTGGACCGGTTCTACGAAGACCTACAACACCTCCTAGAACTAACACCAAAAAATGATGTCCTCATCATCATAGGGGACTGGAATGCTAAAGTAGGAAGTCAAAAGGTAACCAGAATAACAGACAAGTTCAGCCTTGGAGAACAAAATGAAGCCAGGCAAAGGCTAATAGAGTTTTGTCAAAAGAACACGCTGGTCATAGCAAACACCCTCTTCCAACAACCTAAGAGGTGACTCTACACATGGACATCACCAGATGGGCAACACCGAAATCAGATTGATTATATAATTTGCAGTCAAAAATTGAGAAGCTCCATACAGTCTGTAAAAACAAAACCTGGAGCTGACTTTGGCTCAGATCATGGGCTACTCAATGCAAAATTCAGGCTTAAACTGAAGAAAGTTGGGAAAACCACTAAGCTGTTCAGGTTTGACCTAGATCACATCCCTGATGAATATACAGTGGAGGTGAAAAATAGGTTTAAGGGACTAGATCTGATAGACAGAGTGCCTGAAGAACAATGGATGGAGGTTTATGACATTGTACAGGAGGCAGCAATCAGCACCATCCCAAAGAAAAAGAAATGCAAGAAAGCAAAGTGGCTGTCTGATGAGGCTTTACAAATAGCTAAAGAAAGAAGGAAGGTGAAAGGCAAAGGTGAAAGGCAAAGGTGAAAAAGAACGATTTACCCAACTGACTGCAGATTTCCAGAGAACAGCAAGGAGAGATAAAGAAACCTTCCTGAATGAACAATGCAAAGTACTAGAGGAAAACAGTAGAATGGGAAGGACTAGACATCTCTTCAAGAAAATTGGAGAAATCAAGGGAATGTTTTGTGCAAAGCTGGCCATGATAAAAGACAAAAATGGTAGGGAACTAACAGAAGCAGAAGAGATTAGGAAGAGGTGGCAAGAATACACAGAAGAACTATACAAGAAGGATCTCAGTGTCCATGACAGTGTGATCCCTGACCTCGAGCCAGACACCCTGGAGTGTGAAGTCAAATGGGCCTTAGAAAGCATTACTAATAGCAAAGCTAGTGGAGATGACGGTATCCCAACTTAGGTATTTAAAGTCCTAAAAGATTATTCTGTTAAAGTGCTGCACTCCATATACCAGCAAATTTGGAAAACCCAACAGTGGCCACAGGATTGGAAAAGGTCAGTTTACATTCCAGTCCCAAAGAAGAGCAATGCCAATGAATGTTCAAGCTATCATACAATTGCACTCATTTCACATGCTAGCAAGGTCATGCTCAAGATCCTACAAGCTAGACTTCAGCAGTAAATGGATAGGAGCTCTTCCGCCAGGCTTTTGAGTAGGAGCCGCCACCCTACTATACCACCACCGTCAAGACATCTGAATGGATGCATTGACGGGGCCCAGGAAGAACTTGGGATTACATCAGAAACGCTGTCGCCACTGGATATGTATGCTGAGAATACCAGCTCGAGTCATGGGGATACCATCTTGGATCTAGGACACTAGTAACTGGATAGAGCACTTTAGTCTTAGTTTTGATGTTTTATTATATTTTTACATGTTTTTACTTATGGCTAGACTAATGATCTGGCCTCTGTTAGCCGCCCTGGGGAGGGCGGGATATAAGTGTGAAAAATAAATAAATAAATAAATAAATAGAGAATTGCCAGAAGTACAAGCTGGGTTTCGAGGAGGTAGAGGAATGAGAGATCAAATACCAACATTTGCTGGATTATGGAGAAAGCAAGGGAGTACCAGAAAAAACATCTACTTCTGCTTCATTTACTAGACTAAAGCCTTTGATTGTGTGGATCACAACAAACTATGGCAAATCCTTAAAGATATGTGAATACCAGACCATCTCACATGTCTCCTGAGAAACCTGTATAAGGGTCAAGAAGTGACAGTTAGAACCAGACGTGGAACAACTGATTGGTTTAGAATAAGAAAAAGAGTATGGCGAGGATGTATATTGTCACCCGGCTTATTTAATTTATATACAGAGTATATCATGCAAAATGCCAGTCTGAATGAATCACAAACTGGAATTAAGATTGCCGGGAGAAACATCAACAACCTCAGATATGCAAATGATATCACTCTAATGGCAGAAAGTGAAGAGGACCTAAAGAGTCTCTTGCTGGGAGTGTAAGAGGAGAGCGCAAAAGTTAGCTTGAAACTCAACATCAAAAAAACTAAGATCATGGCATCTGGTCCCATCACTCATTGGCAAACAGAAGGGAAAGTCATGGAAGCAGTGACAGACTTCACATTCCTGGGATCCAAGATCACTGCAGATGGTGACTGCAGCCATGAAATTAAAAGGCGCTTGCTCCCTGGGAGGAAAGTGATGGCAAACCTAGACAGCATAATAAAAAGTAGAGATATCACCCTGCCAACAAAAGTCCGTATGGTCAAAGCAATGGTATTCCCAGTAGTAATGTATGTCTGTGAGAGTTGGACCATAAAGAAGGCCGAGCGCGGAAGAATAGATTCTTTTGAATTATGGTGCTGGAGAAGACTCTTGAGAGTCCCCTGGACTTCAAGAAGATCAAATGGGTCAATCCTAAAAGAAATCAACCCTGACTGTTCCCTGAAAGGCCAGATACTGAAGCTGAAACTCAAATACTTTGGCCACCAAATGAGAAGGGAGCACTCACTGGGGAAGACCCTGATGCTAGGAAAGACTGAAAGTAACAGAAGAAGGGGACGGCAAAGGATGAGATGGTTAGACAGAGTTACCGATGCAATGAACATGGAATTGAGCAAACTCCGGAGGACAGCGGAAGACAGGAGGGCCTGGCATGATGTGGTCCATGGGGTCACGAAGAGTTGGACTTGACTGGGTGACTGAACAACAACAAACAAAGGCGAAAGGAGCCTCTTATACTGGCTTGAAGAGAAATTTTATATCAATCAGGTTCTAGAATCTTCACAAGCTACAAGGATTTACAGGGGGATTCACTTTTCCCCTTCCCCCACTTGTGGCTCTCCTGACAAAAAATATGCAGTCTGTCACTAAAATCTACCTCCATTCCAAAGGACTGGAAAGTAGCTAACGTAACCCCCATCTTTTAAAAAGGTTCCAGAGGAGATCTGGGAAATTACAGGCCAGTCAGTCTAACATTGATACTAGGTAACTTGGCGGAGTCTGTTATTAAAGACAGAATTAGTAATAATAATAATACTTTCGATTTATTGATCGCTTTTTCCCACACACCTGTGGGCTCAGAGCAATTTACAGTTACTCATGACAGTTGGACTAACAATACTCATGGGGGATAGGGAAGACAACATACAGTATTTTTAATTACACACATATTGTGGCCAGGGATTCATCTGCGAGCTGGATCAGTCGTGTTCCGACGGCATGTATTCTTGTCACCTGGCTGATGACGTCAGGGCTTCTTGATGTCGCGCTGCCACACTGCCACTGCCTGGCTGACTCGCTCCACTGCAGGGATGCTGAAACAGATCTTTCAGCTTTTGATCTTTGCCACGCCACAGAAGTCACACTCGGCAGCTAACACCTTCCCAAAGGGAGTGGTGTGCCCACCCCCTTACGGGTGGTCCCCAATTTATCTACATGCCGAAGCTTTCGAATCACTGGGTAGACGATGAGCTAGGACAAGGCTTGGTTGCTCACACCATCACAGGGCTAGAACTGACAAAGCTTGGCAGTTCAGATGTTATAGTTAAGCAGGGGAATTATCCCCTGTGCCACCGCTCCCTTTTGCAGTAGGCACCTTGATGAACAAAAGCTATTGAGGAATACTCAGCATGGATTTTGTAAGGGAAAATCGTGTTTCACTAACCTTATAGAGTTCTTTGAGGCGGTGAACAATCATGTTGACAAGGGTGACCCAATAGATGTTGTTTACCTAGACTTCCAGAAAGCTTTTGATAAAGATCTTCATCAAAGGCTCCTTAGTAAACTCAGCAGTCATGGGATAAGGGGACAAATCCTCTTGTGGGTTAAAAACAGGTTAATAAACAGGTTAATAAACAGGAAACAGAGAGTGAGTATAAACTGGCAGTTTTCACATTGGATGTTGGTAAGCAGTGGGGTACTGCAGGGCTCAGTTCCAGCTTCAGTGCTTTTTAATTTGTTCATTAATTATTTAGAGTTGAGAGTAAGCAATGAAGTGGCTAATTTTGCAGATGACACTAAGTTGTTTAGGGTGGTGAGAACCAGGGAGGACTGTGAGGCACTCCAGGGGAATCTGTTGAGGCTGGAAGAGTCAGCATCGCATGGCAATTGAGGGTCAATGTGGGCAAGTGCAAAGTAATGCACATCGGAGCCAAAAATCCCAACTATAAATACTCATTGATGGGGTCCGAACTGGCAGTAACTGACCAGGAAAGAGATCTTTGAGTCACAGTAGATAACTCACTGAAAATGTTGACTCAGTGTGCGATGGCAATAAAAAAGGCCAATGCTATGCTGGGGATTATTAGGAAAGGAATTGAAAACAAATCAGCCAATATCATAATGCCCCTGTATAAATCTATGGTGTGGCCTCATTTGTAGTACTGTGTCCAGTTGTGGTCACCGTACCTCAAAAAATATAGCATTGGAAAAGGTGCAGAAAAGGGCAACTAAAATGATTAAGGGGATTTAAAGAGGTTAGGGCTCTAGCTTGGAGAAGTAATGACTGAGGGGTGACATGACAGAGATTTACAAAATTATGCATGGGATAGAGAAGGTGGAGAAGAAGTACTTTTCTCCCTTTCTCACAATACAAGAACTCTTGAGCACTCAATGAAATTGATGAGCATTAGGTTTAGAACAGATAAAAGGAAGTACTTCTTCACCCAAAGAGAAATGAACAGGTGGAATTCACTGCTGCAGGAAGTGGTGGCAGCTACAAGCATAGACAGCTTCAAGAGAGGACTGAATAAACATATGGAGCAGAGGTCCATCAGTGGCTATTTGCCACAAGGTATAGATTGAACACTATGTCCAGGGCAGTGATGCTCTCTATTATTGGTGCTTGGGTGGCCACAGTGGGAGGGTTTCTGGAGTTCTGGCCCCAGTGGTAGACCTCTTGATAACACCTGGGTTTTGGCCACTTTGTGACAGAGTGTTGGACTGGATGGGTCATTGGCCTGATCCAGCATGGCTTCTCTTATGATCACTATTTCCTCTTTC
>NW_015177011.1:1939304-1967885 GCF_001447785.1 Gekko japonicus
TTTCCCTTCACCTGAAAGCCCCATTATGCTCTTATAAAGATCCAGCCCCATCCTCCAGCTGAGACTCCCTTAGTTAGTGGTCCCCCTTTCAGAGCCTAAGTGCCAGAGGATCTGAAACTTGGGGGTCTCAGAAAGGCACCTGGATATAGCCATGAAAGCCCAGGAAAGAAGTAGAGTGTGATTAAGTGCAATCTCCCACAGCTCGGAGTTTTCAATAACAAAAACTGCAACACTGGAATATCCTGGCATACCCCAGTGGTGTCTGCCCAGCCCAAGGAAGTTGCTATTACATTAACCAATGCAGAATTCCTATTTCCTTTTTTTACTCAATCAAGAAGAGCACTGAAGTCATTAATTTATGCTTCATCCTGTTTCGGGTGCTACCTTGACTCACCCAAACTTTTGTGTCAATGCAGATCGGGCTCAGTTCATCTTAATTAAAGTACGTTAATCATGTTGCTTCATCCAGGCTCTTGTGCCCATGCGGATTTGGCTCACAATAGCCTAATCAAGGTATTTTCCCCAGTTCCCCCCCCCCAAGTTTGACAGCAGTTACCTTCAAACTGCCCACTCAGATTCGAGCTTCATATCTTGAACCAATCATATTCCTGAGAAAGTGGGTTCCAATGTCCAGCTATGGGACACTTCCCCATAAAAAGACCATCAGGTTTTCCCACCACCTCAACATCACTGCACTGCATTGCAGGCTCCTTTTTTCCTTCTGCTCCTTGGGCCATAGCTGCATTTGCCTCTGGGCCTCTCCAGACTTCAAGCCCTGGATTTCAGGCCACACGTCCCTTCCCTAAAACTACCCAATTTCCTCCGTCCTGCTTTTTATAAGTGTGCCTTTTTGTTCGGCTTTGTGTGTGTGTGTGTGTGTGTGCGTGTATGATATTCAGATAATTAGTTCCAAGGTACTTAGTGTAAGTTCTTTACATTTCCCCCCTCTTATTTTATTTTGTATACACTAAAGTTGTTTGTGTTTACAATCACTCTCTCTCTTTCTTCCTAATTTTATTTTGGGGTATCCCCACTGAGATCCACCCTGGAACACACACAGACCTACAAAATCCTGTGTTATTCCACCCTGACCTGGATAGCCCAGGCAAGCCCGATCTTGTCAGATCTCAGACGTCTAAGCAGGGTTGGCTCTGGCAGGTACTTGGATGGGAGATCTCCTTGAAATACCAGAGGCAGGAGGTGGGGGCAGGCTTTATTCAGCCACCTCTCTGAATATCCTCTGGGCCGGGTCAGTCACCAGAGGTCACCATGACTTCCAGATGCACACACCGTCAGTCACCAGAAGTTGCCATGACTTCCAGGTGCACACACACTCACACATGCACATATTAAAAAAAGCCACCCCCCAAAGATCCTGCATTATTCCTTTCTGGAACCCTTTTTTGAAGCTAGTTTCCATTTCTCTGGGTCCAGTTTGGGTAACACTCTCCTGTTTTCCTGCTTCCTACCTTCCTTCCCACCCAACAGCTAACCTACCTTTACCTACTCCTCAGTCTTTAGCTTTCTCTCCCTCCAGCAGTCTCTACCTAGGGAATCTATGGCCCAGTTGTGTGGGGTTGGCTGCTGGGCCAGGCCCGCTTGCATAGTAAGGGACCTCTAAGGACTTGCGGGGGGGGGGGGACCTCACTTTCCCCTGTATCCCACCTGCATTATTTCCATTTCCCCTCCATCTAGCCACCCCCATTTCCTCTCCCCTTTCCCTGCTTCATTCTTTAATTCTCAGCCATTCATCAACCTACCCTTTATCTGCCTCCCATCTTCAGCTATATTATTTATTTACATCATTTATACCTTGCCTTTCTCCACACTGTGGGCAAAAGAAGCTTACATCACTTTCCTCTCCTCCTTTTCATCCTCACAACAACCCTATGAAGTAGATTAGGCTGAAAGTATGTGACTGGCTTAAAATTACCTAGCGAGCTTCCATGGCAGACTGCTGCTTTGAACCTGAGTGCCTCAGACCTTAGTCTGACGCTCTTAACTGCTACACCCCACTGGCTTTCATAGGGTGGCTGCCATTGAACAGTAGCAAACAGTCAGACCTAAATGAGTCATGCAGGTCATGTGGTAGCAAATCATCCAGTGGTTGCCTGGCCCCAATGAGTCCTCCCTCAAAGACCAAAACAGGCCTGGAAGGGGCCCTGCAGACCTGGCTTTTTCTGACAGAAGCCTGTAATATTGTAATTGCATAGCAATGGCCACTGAGGGTATCCGTTTCTTAAACCTACAGGTGCTCCTTTTATCATTTTGGGTTTTTTAAAGTCACCAGTATATTTAAAAAAAAATCTTTTAGATCTCAGATTTTTCCCCTGCAAACCTGGGGCATTTTCCAGGATTGTAGAAAGATCTGTCATGTCCATTCATCACTCCTGTCTCTGGATTTAAATATCCTCAGATTTGGCTGACTTAGCTATTAGAATATACAAGCAGGAACCCGCGAGGACTTGCAGGGTAAATCCTATATCCCTCTCTCTCACTGTTTCTTCTTTCCTTTCCTTAAAAGTCTCCATAGCCTTTCCCCCTTTCCTGACTCCTTCCCAACTGCCAACCTACTTACCTGTATCTCCTCTCCATCGTCAGCCCCCCCCCCCATGGCACCCTCTACCCAGGAAAACTATGGCCCATGTGTGGGGCTTGGCCAGTCACCACTGTCTGCCTCACATTGCGTAGGGCTTGGGTGTGCTGAGCATTGCCATCTCTTGTGTAGGGCTTGGCTGGGCTGGGCACTGTTGTCTGCCTTGCCTTGCACACAGCTTGGCATTAATATATGAAATGATCCTCCTGGGTAAGCCACTCTCTGTTTTGTGTCTGCAATATGAGGATAATAATATTGACAGAGCTTTTATAAAATGCTTTGAGCTCTCAAAGTACTATATAAATGCTAAGAATATGGTGGTGGTGATCATTATTATGAGCAGAAGTGAAGCTGACTAGGAATTCCAGTGATCAGAAGGTTTTATTACTTCCCTTCACTAGCAGAGGCCGAATAAATTATATAAAATAAGCAAGAGATAAACAGCATAATTTATACATGTTGTACAGACTTGACTTTTCTTGGAGCAGAAATTAGGCTATTTCAGTGCAGAGTTTGCATTTGTTTAGTGCAGAGTATTCACAGTTCTCATTATGTGATTACAGTATCCACTGGGGCCAAAGTGCTTCCCCAAGATGTTTTCGGCAGCTGTATTTTAAAGTCAAAAATTTGTGCATGTCGACAGACACACGGTACTTTTTAGAAAAGTTAAAAAGAAGAGAAGAAGAGATTGGATTTATACCCCGCCCTTCACTACCCAAAGGTGTCTCAGAGCGGCTTACAAACGCCTTTCTCTTTCGGAGATCAGTTGTTAAAGCGGGAGATCCCCGGCCCAACATGGAGGCTGGCAACCCTCCTCAGGGGTCAAGGACAGCTCTTATCAGAACTACGGCTTGCCCAAGGTCATCCAGCCAGGTGCAAGTGGAGGAGTGGGGAATCAAACCTGGTTCTCCCAGATTAGAGTCTGCGCACTTAACCACTACACCAAACTGGCTCTCATAAGAGACTTATCAGTGCCCTTGGTACAGATTCCTATTTTTATTCCATTCTGTTCTTTGGTCAAACAAGTTTTACAGGTATTTGAAACACTAAAACATCTGCTGCATTCTCTGTAAAATTGGTCCACTTCCTAGTATCAACTTATGGTAGGATTCCATATCTATGGAGAGTTTACTTCATTGCTTGTGCCCTGATATTGCCATTGGTCATCAGAACCAAGAAAGGTGCTATTCCGAATCCTGATCACTAATCAAATGTAAATGAAAGCACATGAAGCTGCCTTATACTGAATGAGACCATTAGTCCATTAGGGTCAGTACATTTGATTAGTCTGCATAGACTGGCAGAGGCTTTTGAGGGTCTCAAGCAGAGGCCTTTTGGATCACCTACCATCTTATCCTTTAAACTAGAGATGCCAGGGATTGAAACTGGGACCTTCTGCATCACTACGAATGTGTGCAAACTGAGCACATTAGAGTTTTCTTTCTGACAGGGAATAGTGACTTCTTAAGAGGAAACTTTGGATCCTAGTATTCTGAGAGATCTGAGAGAGGGGAAGTTGCCTCTTTACTGGGGTGCAAATTAGAGAACTATAGAAAGAACTCTGGCAAAAAAGCTACTTTCAGCACTATCTCCTCCACATCTTTAGATACTTTTATGCAGTAAATTAATAAGATCATGTGTTCTCAGTTGGAAAGTAAATTTATTTATTTTTATTGGTCTTGTATGCCGCCCTCCCTGCAAGCAGGTTCAGGGTGGGTTCCATCACTCTGAACACAATAAATGTTTATTTTCACATTTTCAAATCAGATTTAAGATATCCATAACATTTACCTCTCAACGGATTCTTGTGTACCAGAATCAAAGCTGATCTGCACATGTGGCAGAATTACATGGTATAGCCTTTTCTGGATTGTAATGTTCACTGCAAGTTGGGGGGTTACCCTTTCCGTGTGCCCACACAGAAAAAGAAACTTCTCTTCACATTAGAAAATTGGCACACCAAGGAGAAGACTGGTTGAGTGGCCTTTTCTGTGATATGTTAATTTTCTATGGACACAGAGGTGTCTTTAAATTGCAGAGATTTCAAACATGTAGTCTGCCTTGTTTAAAGGGGCCATGCAGAAAAATGTCACACAATTTCATTGCATTTCTAAATTGGTTGTTAGGCTTTGAAACACTAGCTAGTTTGCATGCATTACGTGATGAGGAAAACAGACATACCAATTTATCCCAAACTGGTGAAAACAAAACTGAAAAGGGAGTGTAGATTTCTTGACTCATGTCACATTGGCTTCAGTGGGCTTAGAGAAGGGTAACTCTCCTGAGGATAGTACTGCCCTTCTGTTCTGCAGCTGCTTTAATCTTTGCCCTTGGTGGGGAGATCTTAGTGATTCTGCAAAAGTGCAGGATGAGGCACCAGAGTCAATGCTGCCTCACTACTGGCCCCCTGCCAGGGCAAAGCAAGGGGTGGCTTTGCTGCAGCTACTGTCACAGTCCTGCTGCCCGGGCTTCAGACAGGGTGGACATGGGTTATGGCAGGAGGCTACCCTTCTTTCCCCCTCCTTTGGGGGGCAGGTTTGTGGGAAGTCAAGGCCCCTTTCAGAATGGGGCCCTGGGTAGCTGCCCTTGTTGCCCATTGGTAAATGCCATCCCTGCTTGCTCCTTCTCTCTGGTTGCAAAACAGCTAATTCTTCTCATGGCTTTCTTGTAAAGCTATGTGGTCAGCATGTTATACAGATCTTATGTCGCTGACCAGCTTTTCCATGTTGTTTTTCCTCCAGGGACACCTGTTTGGTTCTTTGTGAAAATAGCTCCCATTCGAAATGAACAGGATAAAGTGGTTTTATTTCTTTGCACTTTCAGTGACATAACAGCTTTCAAACAGCCTATTGAAGATGATTCCTGCAAAGGTTTGTTATTTGTTTTATACTAATGCATAGTTTTATTTTTTATTAAAAAAATATCAGTGTGACCCTGACATTTTAGTTTATCATCCGAATGATAAAGAATGAGAACAAAGTACTTGTATTGTGCTTGTATTTGCAGTGCTTTGAGAACCACCTGGGGATTGCCAGCTTTTCACCCAGCATCTGCACCCAACAGTTACTTCAGATGCAGCAATTAATAGGTTATAAGCACAATATTACACAAACTTTTATATTCTGATTTCTGCAAACCTAACTGCTGTGGCAGACACTGGAGCTGGGTGAAAAGTTGGGAGCCATAAAAGAAAGAGCATATTCATTTTAAAGTTAACTATTCCTTCTGTGTCCATAGGGAGGTCTAAGGTCAGTTATCTCTTGGCTAGGTTTTACTATCTCTGCACTAGATCTTGCACATGGGAGTCCTGGTTCAAACCAAAGAGTTCCCTCCAGTATTATGTAAGAACAACTCTTGAAATCTTTTTGCTTGCTTATTGTGGGTTGATCATAGCTGATTCTATCAACATTTATTTATAGGTCCTCAGTGCACAATATTTTTATCAACTTGTTTGCTCTCTGCCGTGGCATAATTTATAGTAAGCTGAGCAGTAAAGGATTTAGCCCCACTGAAAGAAGAATATAAATGATACTCATTGCTGTGCAATAGTAGAATCCCATACAATGGTATGGGGGCTTTGGAAACTATGCAGTAGTAGTTTGGAAATAAGAAATTTAAATTTAGATCCCCATGGTTGTTCTTTACTGCTACTTCAAATTTAGGTGGTAATGGTTGTTTTTATTCATATTTAGATTTATAGATCGTTTCCTAGTCAAAGCTTTTGATGCTGTAAGCAATAAAATATAGGACACTGTAAAATATAGTCAGAATAGCTATTAAGTATTGAGACAAGGCAGCTCTTTTCATAATAATATGCTTCTTTATTCAACGTTCAAACCAAAGACACAGGCTCACCAGGAACCACACCCACCTTAAACAACAACCAATACCAAGTTGTTCTTGTTCAGTCGCACAGTCGAGTCTGACTCTTCGTGACCCCATGGACCAGATCACGCCAGGCCTTCCTGTCTTCCGCCATCCTCTGAAGTTTGCTCAATTTCATGTTCGTTGCATCTATGACACTGTCTAACCATCTCATCCTTTGCCGTCCCCGTCTTCTTTGACCTTCAATCTTTCCCAGCATCAGGGTCTTCTCCAGTGAGTGCTCCCTTCTCATTTGGTGGCCAAAGTATTTGAGCTTCAGTTTCATTATCTGGCCTTCCAGGGAACAGTCAGGGTTGATTACTTTTAGGATTGACTGATTTGATCTTCTTGCAGTCCAAGGGACTCTCAAGAGTCTTCTCCAGCACCATAGTTCAAAAGAATCTATTCTTCAGTGCTCAGCCTTCCCTATAGTCCAACTCTCGCAGCCATACATGACTACTGGGAATACCATTGCTTTGACCATGCGGACTTTTTTTGGCAGGGTGATGTCTCAGCTAGAATCCTTCATTTGCATGAACTCTATACAAAGTAACTATTAACAGGGCAGCTATTGGATAATAAGCAACAAACATGATTGGCCATTACCAGCAATACAACCAATAGTCTTGAAGGCCTTTGGAGCCTTTGGTCAGACCCAGGCTCCATCAGTACATAACAATAACTATCAATAAAACTGTAATCAGGGCAATAGCTAGAGCAGGGCTCCCCAACATGGTGGCAGTGAGCCTCATGGCACCTGCAAGTACTTCCTCTGGTAGCTGCCAAGCTTCTCAGAAAGTGGGGAGGGCCACTCTAAGGCAAGTGCTTGTTATTTGCTGCTTCCACTCAAATGAAAGGGTGTGACCCTGCAACAGCAGCCACAGCCTCTGTAGGACCAGGAGGACTGGTAAGCCATTTTGCGTTTGGCTCTGCCTCCCGTGGCAGCCATTTGAGGCTGTGATCAAACAGCCTCCTTTCAAGATTCCAAAGGTGCCTGTAGGCTTACAAAGGTTGGGAACCCCTAACCCAGAGAGTTCTCCACTTGTTATCAACTAGCTCCAGCATGGCAAATATTTGTTTTTAAAAGAGCTGTTTTCACTAGCTTTCTAAAAATACAAAGAGAGCAGACCAATGATGGCTCCTTGTTACAAAATGCCTCCCTGAGCTTCTTGGAAAGTGGAAGGGAAGGCCTTTTGCTTGGTATGCGCACCAGACCATCATTACTGTCTATGTGTTAAGTCACTGCGTCTGCTTAGGTTGCCAAAGCTGCATGTTCTTTTAATGTCCTATTTTTTGGTCTATATCCATGAATATTCAGAACTGGGCACAGTAATCTGCCTAAGTGACTGAGCATAGTGTTATGACTTCCTGTGTTATAGCTGTGATTACTATCAGTGCAAGCAAAAATGACGAATTTATTAAGTAGGAGAGGGCCCATGTGATAAAGCATCTGTTCTGTATGCAGAAGGTCTTAGGTTGGATCTCTGACATCTCTGTTTAAAGGATCAGGTAGTAGGGAATGTTAATTTTTACCTATGACCCAAAGAGCTACTGCCAGTCAGAATTGACAATAATGACCTTGAGAATCCAGTGGTAGCCCTGTTCACATGTGAACACATGTACATCCTGCATGTACATGTATGTACTTGTTTGTAAGAATGAGACAATTTACATTAACTTTATAAATGAAACTAGGGATTAATCCCTGGATGTTATGCCAACTTCTCCAGGAAATTCCTGGAGACCCAATCCAAGTTATCTACCAAGGAAAATTGGGTGTTTGTGGCTGTGCGTAAGTTCTATACCAGTCTATACAGAGGTCGGATGGCGAATGAGACGCTCGGCTATATCCCAGGAAGTGAGACAACACGCTAGTCCTTAAATAAATGTTGTCTTTACTAAAGGTTTTTCATCAGGCATACAAAATCGGAATCACACAAATTCATACAAGCTCCTTAGTTACACTAGTACATTAGAACAATTACAGCATAGAAAATAACAAAAGCATCAAAATGGGGATGACACAATGGGGCACGGCTATACTCATCTGAGGTCCAGCTGAGGAAGAACTCTCCTCCTTGGAACGCTGGGCAGCCGAAATGCAGCAGCTTGTGAACTCCAAGGCACACAGGTAGGACCAGCCAAACCACGTGTGAGCTCTCTGGGTCGCGACTCCGGAGAACTTAGGTAGTAGAGTCACTTGTAGCACCTTAGTGCACTGCTATGGGGAGGGTGGGTTAACCAGAGAGACAAAGGAGAGTTTCTCCTTAAATAAACTCTTTTTGGGGCATGTGCTATCCAGCCATAAACTATCAAACCCGTCCTCTAAACTATCACTACTGGATGAAGAGGGGGTGACGAGGGGATGACGAGGGGATGACGCTCTCCTGAGGGGTGGTGGCAATATGCAGATCCTACTCCTACATCAAAGGTGCCTTTTGGCAAGGTGTGAATCTTCCGTTCCCATGGACACCCTCTTGATTTGCAGATCTGGTTCCTGCTCCAAAGCCATAAACGCTATTGTCTTTAGATCTCCAAACCAGATTAAGGGAGTAGGGTCACTTGCTCTTTCCATTCCAAGAATGCCGGGGTTCGCTGGGGATTTTCCACAGCTCTCCAAGTGGGTGCAATGGCGCGGTGTCTTCTCCATCCCAAAGAGTCATGGGATACATTCCAGGGACGCACATGGTCCGTATGTGCAATGGCAGGCCCAGGCCAGCCTATTTCTAGGCAAGCATGAGATGCAGAACAAAGCAACACACAACATACAGCAATCCCTGAATACATATTGCATAGGTATTCATGCTAGAGACACACATAAGCAGCATCACCACTATACAGAAATACAAACATAAGCTCATATCGTTACATGGATTAATGTGGGGTTTAAACTATACGTTTAACTGTAGATGCATGAAAATTGTTCAACATGCATATAAAGAAAAATCAAGTGTATGTGCATTCAGTGTAACTTGTGAACAGAACTCATAAAATACAGCTTCACGTGATCATGATTTTAGACTTCCCAACTGATTGCATAATATCTGTACCTGGTATTAGTGGAAGATCAGCAAACCCACAAAAGTGAATAGTCATCTATTGGCTCAGTAATTTCATAAAACCATGATCTAAAGGCAGGATCTGAAGTTGGTTTATTAACCACAGTTACTCTATCTACAGTTTTATATGATGCCTGAATACAGACTTCCTGGTTTAATCCTGGCTTATTCTCTAGTGACATCCTCCCAGGCTACAGAGAGAAGAAAATGAAACCAATATTTGTCAAAGAAAACCAGCATTCGAATGATTGTCTGTGAGCTGAATCCTGATTTCACAAACTAACCATAGTTAAAGTAAACCATGATTTCTTGTTATATCTCAACAAAGCAATTATCTAGAGATGGCACAGAGAGATTCAGATGAAATGGTACAAAGTGCTGTTCATTAGGGGAATCTATCATCTGCTGATGCTATGAATGCTAATGTTTAAAGAAATTATTGAGCTTTTGTACCTCATAAATTTCTAATTCTAGTTTCTTTTTGTTATGCACATCATGGAATTGGTTCACTTTTAAAAGCCACCTAATTTATACAATAATGTTGTAAATTAAACAAATGTGCTTTTAAGTGGATCTACTTTAGAAGAGAAAGCATCAAACATAAGACCTTGAAAACAGTTCAAACTAGTTATATGATGCACAAAGTGAGAATGCTGAGTTCTGAAGTAGGGCAAGGACTTTGGGGGAAAACTTTAAATCCATGTGCTTTGCTCCCTCCTGATGCTTCTTGCCTCTTCTTAGGCCCCTGCCACACGGCAGGGAAAAGACGGGGCGAAGCGCGGCTTTTAAAAGCCGTGCCAAAAAAGAAACGCCCCGGCGGGATCCCACGGATCCCGGTTGCTGCGCTTTGTTGCTCCCCGGCACGATCAGATGCCGGGGAGGACGACACTAGTCGGAGGGGGAGGCTGCCGTACTGCGCATGCTCGAGCATGCGCAGTACGGCAGGGGGCCGGGGATGCGACGGCGGCAAGATGCGCCGCCGATCCCACGGCCAGGATGAAGCGCCTCAACCGGATGAACCACCAAAGTAGGTGGTTCATCTTTGACGCGCTTCATCGGGGGAAGGGCCGGGTTGGAGGCGGGAGCGTGACGCCAGGCAGATGTTTCCGTGGGATTGCGCCCGTCTGATGCGCCTCCAATCCGGCCTGCTCCCGGCCCAAACTGCCTCGTATGAACGGGGCCTTAGTGTCCCTCACATGCCTTTTCTACAACCTGATTGCCTCTTGAAGATGTGTGTGGTGAATACAAGGACACAGGTAGCCACCTTATAGTGAGTCAGACCACTGGTTTATCAAGGTCGGTAATGTCTGTTCTGACTGGCAGCATGTCTCTTAGCTCTTTCACATCACCTCTTACCTGATCTTTTTTTTTTAATACTGTAGATATTGCAGATTGAACCTGGGACCTTCTGCATTCAAACCAGACGATCTGTCACTGACCAACAGCCCATCCCTCTCTGAGCCATGGCCATCCCCTAAGGCTTAGGGCACCAGGCTTAAAGGAAGTGACAGAACCAGAGACTATCAGATATTGATCCTTACAGCAAGGAGTACAGAGCTAGATGACCAAAGATCTGGCTCAGTATAAGGCAGTATCAAATATTCTGAATTAGGAATTCATGGCCGTAGTTTGAGAGATATTTAATGGTCTGTGTGCTTTGTGTTAATTTACATGCAGCCTGGGCTGAGTAAAGGTTGTTCATGCTTTCAGTTTTGATCAGCTGCTCCCAGTCACCGTTAACTAGAACTCTTAGGGTTTGAATAAGCCATTAGAGGCACTTAAGGCTAACTAGCCATTTGGGGGAAACACACAGATTGTGGAGAAGCTGTTTAGCAGATTAGTATTGATTAGTGCTGATCAAGGCGCTGAAAACAGCTGTGTCTCAGTTAGGTTATACATTCTACATGGGATATTTGGTAAGAAGTTCTTGATTTTTATGTTGTTTGGATCCAGAGAGGAGCTTAAGCTCATGCAAAGGATCTATGCTAACCTTTTGGCTTTGGGGGCATTTTCAGAAACTGCTAGAAGCTGAGGAGAGTTACAAAAGCAGTCTTGAATTTTCTGCCTTCTTTTAATCTCATCCTGAATTTTCCAAATGAAATGTTTCCCCTACTATTTGCATTCTGTATTATAGTCTCTTTAGGTCCATTGCATTTTCATCTGTCTTCAGCAGCTAATGAGAATAATCAGTCCTTGTCTATTTTGTGTGTAAGGCAGACAGCTGACTCTCCTCAGGCTTCTATAGTGATGTGTTGTAATAAGATTAAGAGGATGTAAACATGGATTTCTGCATTCTAAGGTGCAATGGGGTATCTTCAATCCATGTTCTATTATAGATGTTACTGATTATGGCCCGTCCTCTGGTTTACTTTTGTTCTTCCTTGCTGTTCTGCATGCACAATGACAATCCTGATTCTTCTTTCTGATTTGTTCTATAATTTTTGTTCTTTCTCTTAACTAAGGACTAGCAGTACTTTACAGAGACTGTAGGAAGAGAGTATTTAAATAATTTTTCAAATAGGAACTCACTTCTAGTATTGCACTGTACTTGCAATCATACAGAATACAAAGCATAAATCTCTATATTCTTCAAAGTAACAATATGGTTTTATAGTTTTTTGAAAGTTTTGATAGGATCATTATTTAAATTGTGTAGTTGACAAATTTTGCGGTACTGAAAATTTCTCTACAACTAATGAGATTCCACACAGTGCAGTTCTTTCATCCAGAAGTGCCTTGGATTTTCAGTTCAGTGCAGTAATGCCCAAAATATGTGCTGTGAGTTATTAGCTTGAGTAGTCTACTAGCAGACTATGAGAACTAAATAATGAAAGGTTTTGAGGAATTAAAAGCACCCACCTATAGAAGTGGCTACACAGTGTGATTCAGAATGACTTCTATTCTGGCCTTGCCTTGTTCCAGTTGGCCACTGATGGGGGTGGGGGTGGGTATTCTGATGTTTCCCTGTGTTCAGTATAATTGGATAACTGTAACTAGTGATGCAGAAGTTTAGCAAGCCTCAGAGGAGAGTCACACAGTGAATTGGTCACCCCAAAGGAAACAGTTCTTAAGTTTACATGCTCTAAAAGTAAGTGGTTGTTTTATTTATCAGTTTTTCTACCCTGCCTTTCTACTAAAACAGCACTCAGGGACCCTTACCAAGTGAAGTATAACAAATAACTGGCAACAAAATACAATGCAGAGACAAAAAAAGAAAACAAAACACCAGACAACAAAAGCCATCCTAGTAATTAATCATAAACAGCAAAAGAGAGCAGGTATGCGAATCAAATGTGTCTCCAAAAGTGTGGCTTGGCAGGGACACCAGTTTAGTGTACATCTGACTGCTGAAATGAACAGATTTGTACCTGAGGGGCAATGAAATCCAATCCATATGTACAATCAACAGCATGCCAGGTTCATTTTCTCATTTTTGAAATAAAACATGCAAAAGAATTATTAAAACCTAACATAATATTCCATCTAATCATATTCAAATTAGAATGTTAATGCAGTCTCAATGACCCAGAGATTACATACCCTAAAAGAAAATCTAAATTCCATCATACTTAGTGACTATCCCAAGTAGCCATACAAAATACATACAAATCATATCAACTTTAATTGTTCTATTGCATAGCATGAATTCTTTCCTCAATCACAAACCCAATCATGAAGCTATAGATGCATACTTTGGGCTCCTAGAAACCTTTCATTATTCAGTTCTCACAGTCTACTCACATGGTAACCATGGTGCCCTCTCAGGGACAATTGCATCATCAGCTTGTGTCTGCCATATTTCATAAATTTTCAGATTAATTAAGAATCAGATGGATTTATCATTTATTGTTGAACTTAGCCTTATATTCTACTATATCTCCGCTGCTTATAATAGTAAGCCTATTTTCCAGAATATCCAATTCATTTTCCAGTTTTCTGCTCTCAGCTGCAGCTTATCTGATATTGAAATTTTTTTATCTATAGGGCATTATAATTTTGCCATTTCAGATAAAATTATTTCTTTTATTCCTTTCAACATAGATGTAAATGTAGCATCATTACTGTTGTCTGTATCTTTTAATACTTAGAATCAGAATGAGTAGACATTCAGTTGGGACTTTCTTCATTTTACCCAACATTAACCATTTGAAACATACTCAGTTAAAATATCCAAATACAGTTCACAACACAGTCATTTGTTAGCATTTGGAATATTATTTAACTCAAATAATCATATACACATTAGTTCATATTAATCAGACTCAATAAAAATAGTTTCAGCTCATGTAGACTTTTTACACCAGTTTCATAGGCAGATGATAAAAATAGTTATCAAAGAAGATATTCTATTGCTAGGACAAACTGTTGAGTTGCTGAAAATCCAAGCATTGGCCAAAGTACTTATTTGGGCACATCGAAAGACTTTGGCATGCCACTGAGATTTTAAATCCCCCCCTCAGAGAGCAGACTCACATGTCATATCACAAGTTGCATTCATATGCACCTATCTGGAGGCTGCTGCTTATGGACAACAGCTGACATGTGATAGGTCCAGAGACAGGTCCATTGCTTTCTGCTGTGTCACCCTAAACCACTTTCTCTTTTTAATGTTTGTGATAAAAATCAAGAGACTCATGCCAACAAGTTTCCCTATGCTACTGGCTTGTGTGTGTGTGTATGAACTGAATCTGAATGTAGCATAAACGAAAAACAAAGAGAGCTGTTTTCACTCATCTTTATGAAAACCATACTAGTCATTTCAGCACCATGGCCAGCACCACGAATTACTATTTCTTGTGCTCAAGAAAGCTCATACCTTGAATAAAATTTTGTTGGTCTTAAAGGTGCCATTGGACTCAAACTTTGTTCTACTATTTCTGAACCACATATATAACTTATCATTTGCTCAAAAGAAGTTAAATTATAGTTAGCTTTATATTAGGGCAACGTTTTGTTCACAGCATTGCTTAAGACTGTGAAAGGCTATTAAATATAACCAGTTGTTTATAGTAACTATTCTGTGACTCCTTGAATTGTTTTTAGGCTGGGGAAAGTTTGCTCGCTTAACACGTGCACTCACAAGCAGCCGGGGAGTCCTGCAGCAGCTTGCACCCAGTGTACAGAAAGGAGAGAATGTTCATAAGCATTCCCGTCTTGCTGAGGTAATGTCTGATTTCTTTTTCCCACCAGATCATTGGAGCAGAATAAATTATACATAACCATTGGAACAGATTACCTGTTGATGCTAAATGACTGCTTATGGGTTTTGGGTTGAGGGTATATTGTTTTAAAATTAGTTATTTTAAATTAGTAAGGGAAAAACACAGATTTAGACCATTGGACTTCAAATTTCCCATTTTGTAATCCATGCATTTACTGAACAAGAGTTTATTCCAATTGAATTAGTGGTTAGAGCAGGGGTCCTCAAACTTTTTAAACAGGGGGCCAGTTCACTGTCCCTCAGACCATTGGAGGGCCGGGGGTGGGGGCCGGGGGTGCGGTGCACATTCCACACATGCGCACTGTGGGCCCAGGACGAGTCGGCTGCTAAGCAGGACAGGCGGCGGCGGCAAAAGCACCTGGCGGGCCGGATAAATGTTTTCGGTGGGCCGCATGTGGCCCACGGGCTGTAGTTTGAGGACCCCTGGGTTAGAGTGTCAGACGAAGAGACTCAGGTTCGATGCCCCACTCTGCCATGAAAGCTTCCTGCATGACCTTGTGTCAGTCACACACACTCACTCACCCTAACCTACCTCATAGGGTTGTTGTGAGGATGAAATGAAGGAGAAAGATATAGGCTGCTTTGCATTCCCATTTGGAATAAAGGCAAGGCATCAATGAAATAAATACATAAATGTGATTTGGGGAGTTCAGTATCTGAAGGACTGCCTGCTTCCATATGAACCCGCTGATGCTTTAAGATCAATTTGAGAGGCTCTTCTCCAGGTGCCCTTACTTTCAAAGTGTGCATGTGGGGGGGGGGGTCATTCAGTGGCATTCTGGCTGTGCAGTGTTCTTCTCAAGGACATTTAGTTGGTGCCCCTTTGGCAGCTTTTAGGTACTGAGAGAAGACAGTTCTGTTCTCCTAAGCCTTTAAGTTATCAATTCCATTTTGATGGTGTGTTTTCTGCTTCTATCATTGTTTTAATGCTGGATTTGCTGTTTTATTGGTCTAAGAGCATGTGATACAACCACTTTGTTGAAGCTAATCAGTTCTGTTTCTGGTCACTATCTGGATAGCAGATTGCCAGGAAGCCCAGTGTATACGGCCTTGAATTCCATGATGGCAATCAATAAATATAATCTCATAATATGTTAGAACATAATCCAAAATCTCTGGCCATACAGTCCACATAACTTGTACACTATACAGTTATATCTTCTTGGAGATAAGGGAACAATAGTGAAATGAATGAATTTCTGTTTGATTGTCTGCATACATGTGAGAACACTAAGCAGATCACTTAGCTGAGCACATTGAATACAATTTAGTCCAGAGATAGACATGAAGAGCTGTGGGTACAGAACTTTCTTGATGCTCAGAAGGTAAGATGGGAAGTCATTTTTATGTAATTTGCTTGTTTCACAATTTATCACAATAATATATATATAAAATTGTCTATTTTTGTATTATTTCCCTTTATAAGCCAATTTTCCCTTTAATATGGGAAGGAGATTTTAATTGCATGCTTCTGATAATGCTGCTATTGAATGATAATGTTTGATATTTAATAGCTATGTTTGTAATACTTTCAAATTTTACTTTAAACTGTTAACCAAAAGTGAAACTTAATAGAACTGTTTTTTTAAAAAAATAATTTTTAAAAATTAAAACCCAAATTGTTTATTTTAATCTACTGAATTCAGTCAAAAGGAAAAGTTTTTAATTTCTGCAATTTGAATTTTTAGTTTCTGAAATTTTTATTGCAGTATGCAGAGTTACACTCTTTTAAGCCCATCAATTTAATGGACTTTAGAGTATAACTCTGTTTAGGGTTGCAATGCGTAATCAATACCTGTTGAATTTACTATAATTTTACTGACTGCTGTTAAGTGATTTTCACATGTTACTAGTAGGGCAATCTTAGTCTCAAGTTGTTCTGGCTGGAACAAGACAAGATTGGTATTAAACCCTTTATGCTGGTATAATTTATATTGGCATAGTGACATTGTTACAGTAGTGAAATCTTAAACTGATGTAAGCTGTATGCTTTTGTATTTATAGCAGTGTATGGGCCAGGTCTGAGGTGTTTGTTTGATTGATTATATTTATACCCCGCCTTCCCAGCCATGGCCGGCTCAGGGCAGCTTACAACAACATAAAAACTACAATGCATAAAATAACAACCTTTGGGCAGAAGAACACAGAGAAGGCCAATTTAGTTCAGAGTTTATCCTTTGAAAAGCTATGTTCTACCTGCCCCTTCTCCCAGATACATCAGAGGATCCTATCTAACCCAAGAGCCAAACACAGCACAGCAAATATCATACCAAGACGCTTGGCTACAGCATTGTGTTCCCTATCAGCAGGGCTGCCAAGAGCCACGACAGGTCCCCAGACAAAGATTTCATGTGAGTCCCCATATGACCTGATCCAAAAAAAAAATCATAACTTGGCTTGCTGTTACCATATATATATAAAAAATGTAGAAAAATCCCAATACCTGATATAGTGTACACTTCAGAAAGAACAAGGAATTCCTGAACTGTGGACCAAGACCTCACTCAAGCCTAGGTGGGGTGTTGGCCAAGCAGCCCTGAACAAAGCCCAAAGCCTCCTTTTTAAACTTTCAGCCAATAGGAATCAAGGGAGGAGTTAACTAAAATATACCAAACTTGCCAAATACCAGCCCATTTTAAGATGAACTTTTGCTTGTATGAACTTTCACCTAGATATATTTTATTAACTGCAATGTCAAAAAGACCTAGACCGATATCTGTAGGCTTTAGGCCATGAAATATGAATTCAGGCAAAGGTACATCTACAGGGCAAGGCTTTAGTTTTTATGTCTAGGCTGCCAGCAAAGGCTTGTGGGACTTCTGAACCAAGAAACCAAAGTCAGTTACAGCAAAACCTACATAGCATAGAAAAAACAGAAAGGCCCAGACTCACTGAACCCCAAATTCTGACACACTACTGTCATGCCTTCCATCCAAAAATTACTGTTGCTACCAAGAATCCAGAAAGAGGCGCTGTTTATTTATTTTAAACATTTATTTGCCATCTTTCTTCCTTATGGAGTTCAAGGTGGCTTACAATATAAATAAAATATATAAAATAGAATATATAAAACCAACATTTAAAATCACTGTTAAGGACTGTTTTAATGAAATGCAGAGCTAAATAGAACTGTCTTGGTGTTACAGGGTTCATATATTTATCTACCAGAAGTGAGATTCAAACATACAAGTGCCCAATGCCATACTCTTCCCCACTAGCTACTAACCAGGACATGGTGTCCCCATTTCCCTCCTATCTGTCTGCTGTTGTAGATTGTTGCCTTCCTGGTACAGTTGCTTCTTTGTGCCTAGACACAGAACTAGCCCATGTGGGGAGGGAGAAGGATGACACAGACACACCGTGCTGGGAGGAATCAGGCCACTACTTTAGGTTACAAGTTCCTCAGGTTTTGGCGCAGTACAGGCTGGGGACAATAGGTGTGGTTGACAGCCCAACTGCTGTCAGCACCTTTCCCAACCAACCTGTTGGAATAATCGAGGGTAGAAGTATGGTATTAGGGCTGGAAGCAATGGAAACCACCCTCCTGGGGGTGTTGCCATCTGTGAGGTTGGTTGTCCCATGCCTGGCCCCCCAGAGCCCCTAGGGACTCTCCTTTTGGTCATGCAGGGAGCCCACCCTGCAAAACCTGCACTAGGTTCCCCAGCCAATGCCTGAATGCCACAGGAGGTTGGCAGTTAGCTTGCCTGATTCTGCCACCATACCAAAAGAACCTGTAATACCCATAGCAGTCCAGCTTCTTCACTGCATTCCTTGTTGTTGGCTGGTTTTTCCAGAATTGAGAACTGGAAAACTACCCATCAAAGTGCATTGGAAATTGCCCTTCAAAGTGCAGGCAAATCCCCAGAGGAGAGGTGGTAATACAGCCACCCATAGTTTACAACCCCATTGGCCTTTGGAGAGGGAATCTCTTGCATTTCCCATGGACACTGAAAGGGAATGTTAAAAAACAGTGTGAGAGCCCTGTTCAAATGAATTTACCACAACTTGTAACCATTTCTAGTCCCATCTGTGCATATGCTCTCCCTCCTTTTATTACATTCATCTTGCTTTTGGAGAAGCAAATACTGCAGGGAAACTACAGCTGGCTGCTTCCATGTGCGTGTGTTGTGCATGTGCTTGATCTGTGCTTGATCAGCTTGAAGTAGGTGAATTCCACCCCCAACCCACAGGTGAAAATTATTGCTGGGCACTGGGTCCAATGATGTAGTTGCAAGGAGCTATGAGAAGATCCCATCACATTCATGAGTGGCTTTTTTTACTCCCTTCCCCATCAAAGCAGTGTCAGAAACACACACAGTAGAACAGAAGGAATGTCCATCTACCATTAAAGTCCATAGGGAAAGGGGAGTTCTATCACCCAACTTTAGTATACAAAATACTGCTTCTGGTTTCCAGGGGGATTATCGTGTTAATCTGTTGTAGCGATATTAAACAGAAGTCCAGTGGCACTTTTTTTTCCTTATTATTCTTTAAGGTGCCACTGGTCTTCTGTTTACGCTGACTTCCAGTTTCACAGATCTTGCCTGCCAAATATTTAAATGGAAAAAGGGTTTGCACTGGTGTTTTTCTATGAGCACATTTCAGAACATATTTCTGTTGAGTATGAGTGTCTTATGCCTTGGGGAGATTTCCAAACAACCCTTAATCTGCCTTGCATTCACATTGTTATCTTTACAATATTAAATAATACTTCCAGTCGGAGTGTTTGCAGAGGTTTTTGGACCTGATAATTGAATGCTGTGGTGTTCAACAAATTAGCCAGACGTAGAATCTCTATTGGTATAGACTGGTGCATAGAGATGGTGATTCTTTTTAAACAGTAATCCATTTCAGATACAGTCCCAGCTGTACAGGGCTGATCTGGACAGAAGGCTCTGCAGCACTCTGCCTGTGGAACTTGTTTTCAATTATGGAGCTCTGCAATTAGTACATATGAAGAAGTAATAGCGTATAGGAGCAGAAGGAGAGTGTATTCCCCTAATTGCTGAAGCATCATCCAAAACCTGTCTCACATCTTATTTCTGGTCAAAGCTTTCTCCTCTTTTTCTTTTCTTTTCTCAGTTCCCGCATCCCTGTAGGCTCTTCACACTTCTGCTCTCTTCCCCACCCCCACCCCCAAGTCCTCACCACCCACGGCACCATTCCCTCCATCTGCCATCCAGGATTCCTATCTAGCCTTCAGCACTTAATTTCTAAAATAAGAAATTTTCGACAACACATATCAAACAGTAAATCTGCTCCCATAAAATGTGGTCTTTCTGAGCAACTATTTATGGCATTTTGGTAGGAGCAGATTTTCCTCAGTGTTTTGTTTTAGAAGTTCATTCTGAGAATGGGAATACAGCAAAGTGTGTCTCTGGTTGTGTGCAGAATGTCTCACTAGGCAAATACAACTAGCATCCATTTATCTGAGAAAGGGAAGGAATGACATTCAGATGCATGTGTGTTATCTCCAACCTCATGATAGAGAAAATGAAAGAAAAAAATTCTGAAATATTATGTTGATGTCCTGGCAGGTTCACCTTGGACTCCTCTGGCCCTTTGAGGCCCAGCTGACTTGCGCTTAGTCTCCCCTCCCAATGCTTGGACCCTGCACCACTGTACAATATTTTACTTTTTGCTGTTTCCCCCCTTTATCTAGCATTATATAATGCTTTGCTTGAGAATATAGATCAGCAGTCCTTTCTGACTGTCAGGGTTCACTCAGACTACCTTGTAGGAGCATGTGGGGCTACCACTGACCTGTCCTCATATCTACAACGTTCTTAGGCTGAGATGCCGTTTGAATGAATTGGTGCTTCCACATCTGTTCACAATCAGTGTTTGTGAGACTGTGGTGGCTTGGAAAAAGTTGCTGCTGTATGACTGAGCAAATTTTGGCTCCTGTATAAAGGCACCAGATCTACAGCAGCAATCTCCTGTGAGCACTGGGTTTGCCAACTTCAGCTTGAGAAATGTCTGGAGATTTGGAGGTTAAGCCTGGGGAAGGTGAAGTTTGAGGAGAGGAGGAAACTCAGCAGGGATGAGTTCACCCTCAAAGCTGACATTTAAACCAGGAGAATAGAGCCCTGTCATCTTAAGATAGGGTTGCCAACCTCCAGGCAGTAGCTGGAGATCTCCTGGAATTAAAGGCTGCTTTGGAAGTTGTACTCTATGCCATTATACTTTGTGAAGAAGAGGAGGAGGAGGAGGAGGAGATTGGATTTATACCCCGCCCTTCACAACGTGAAGGAATCTCAAAGCAGCTTACAAGCTCCTTCCCCTTCCCCTCCCCACAACAGACACCCTGTGAGGTAGGTGGGGCTGAGAGAGCACTTTCGAGAACTGCTCTTTCAAGAACAGCTCTGACAGAACTATAGCTTGCCCAAGGTCATCCAGCAGCTGCAAGTGGAGGAGTGGGGAATCAAACCTGGTTCTCCCAGATTAGAGTCCGCTCACTTAACCACTACACCAAACTGTGGAGGTCCCTCCCCTCCCCAAACCCCACCCTTCCCAGGCTCCACCCCCCAAATCTCCAGGAACTTTCCAACTCAGTGGTGGCAACGCTATCTGGAGATAAGTTGTAATTCTGGGAGATCTCCAGGCCCCACCTGGAGGGTGACAACCCTAGCACTCTAAGCTGTGAATTCGCTGGCAGCCTCATATGCTCCCAACCCACTGCATGGAGCCACATGCTTGTATAACTTGACCTTCAGTCATTTCCTTGATTAACTGTTGTCTGTAGGCTGTGCGTGCATTGTATTTGGGTTCTACTTTGATTCTGTTTAAACAAAAGTATGACATATTTTCTTTATAAGCAATAAAAGAAGCTGTTTTTCAGCTAGTCTTGAAAACATGACTTAATGAAAGCACTCAGTTGTGAACACAGAATTCTTATTAAAATCCACTTCTAGCTGCACACAGATACTCTGACACTTCATGCACTTGTGTTTGTAAAAGAAATAGAGGAATTTAGTTGCAGATGACTTGATTTCTGTTTTATTTCAACCATAAAAGGTCTTAACAGCAAATACAGTTGTTTCTTGTTGGTTATGAATACTGCTTCTTTGTGTGTCAGAAGTCAGTATTCATAATCAAACAGGAAGAACCATTCATATGTTATACATTTAAGAAACTTGGCAAAATCTATACTAAAACTGTTGCATTGCACTTCTTATAATACTAACCATAAATATATGAATAAATACATCCCACATCAAACTTTAATGCCAGCTTGCAATATAGAACCCACTATAATTTTACAACTTGTGTTTCTTAAATGTTTATTTATATATTTATATCCAGCTTTTCTCCCCAGTGTGGCTTACAACATCGGTTTCCCATCCACAATTTATTCTCACAACAAAACTCTGGAAGGTAGGTTAGGCTGAGACAGGGTGACTGGTCTAAGGTCATGAAGCAAGCTACTCTGACAGATTCCATATCCTACACTAACATTCTAACCACTGTTACTATCCTGCCTCTTAAGTGGTTACTATCCAGTTTAAAAATGAATTGCTTTAGTATCTGATGTTCAACTAATTAGTTTAGGCATCATTCATTGTGCAGTCTGCCAGAGAGTAAAGGTGGTTGTTGCTCATCATTTTACCATTCAAGGCAGTTTGGTGTTTGCTTTCTCTTCACCAAATAAGTGTGATCAGTGTGTATGTGAAGGTTTTGTGGGTTTTGAAAGCATTTCTAGTTTAGTATAATTCAGCTTTTAAAATTTACTCTAGTTTTAACAATGCTGTGTTTTTGTGGGTTTCATGGTTCTTATTCACCTGGTGTTTTCTTGAACATTTAAATACTTGCTTTCAGATATTTTACTCAACTTGCAAATCTCTTTGAGCTTTTAAGCAAAGGTGAGACATAAACATAGAAAGAAAATAAAATAATATAAGGATATGAAAGGGTTTAAAATATTTTCCCTTATTGTTTTCTATTTTCACAGGTACTTCAGTTAGGTTCTGAAATCCTCCCTCAATACAAGCAAGAGGCACCAAAGACTCCACCACATATCATTTTACATTACTGTGTTTTCAAGACCACTTGGGATTGGGTCATCCTGATTTTAACCTTCTACACAGCTATTTTGGTCCCTTACAATGTTTCCTTTAAAACGAAACAGAACAATGTGGCCTGGCTGGTAGTGGACAGCATCGTCGATGTCATTTTTCTGGTAGACATTGTGCTGAATTTCCATACTACTTTTGTTGGGCCAGCTGGAGAGGTAATCTCTGACCCAAAGCTGATCCGCATGAACTACCTGAAGACCTGGTTTGTGATTGACCTCCTGTCATGCTTGCCATATGATGTCATCAATGCTTTTGAGAATGTTGATGAAGTGAGTACATGAATTTTATTTTATATGTGTCTTATTTGAAACGGGGAGGTTTGCTGGACTAGGGCTTGTCACTGTTTGACTAAACATGTGTTTCTATTAATGCCTTTATCCTGAAGTCAATTGACAGTACTACTTCACAAAAATAGGATTATATCTTTTTATAGGAATCTGGCAAGTTAAACAAGCTAGTGTTTAACCAAAAATTTATATACGGATTTTTAGACCACAGAAATACTGATCTCTTACTGTTTTCTTTTTAGTCTTGTAACTGGGTACTTTTGAAATGGGAAATCAGTTTCAAAAGCTTTAAACTCATACATGGCTACATATCTAGCTAGAAGCTGATGTTCAGCAAAAAAGAGCTTAAGAAAAAGCTATTCGTTCAGCACTGATCTATGATTCATTGTCTCTTCCTGTACATTTTCAGTGTTCTAAATGTCTCCTTAGAAAGCAAATAGCTAAGAGACAAGACTTACTTTCCATATTATGTTTGCCTTTTTTGTGTTCCTGCTGCCCACAGGAACTTAATTCATTTTAAAATCTCTGGTCTGAAGGGCAAAGTAGTTTGCCATAAATCAGTAACCATAAAAAAACACTTTCCGAAAAAAGCAGACAGTATAATACAATAGACAATCAAACCACCAAGCACATCATCAAATCAACAGCACCCACAAACTAGTGGAACAGGAAATATTTAATCAACCCTCCTGAATCCTTAGCACACTGAAGCCTGCTGTCTCTCTTTAAGGATGAAATTCTAGAAGGAGAACTGAAAGAATTCAGTATCAAAAGGGGCTGAATGCAGAGCAAAGCTTTAGCTGTGCAGCTCAACAGTCACATCAAGAAAGGGCATTTTTCCAGATATGCTACACCCAGATTGGTGTCTTTTCTGAACCACTTACACATTGCTTGGGGGAATCTGCATATATGTTTGTCAGAATAAGTTTGGAGTGTTGTAGTTTTTTTCATATTTCTGATGTCCACCATAAACATGTAGGTTTATGGTTCAGTCCTTAAGAATACCACTGAATCCCTCCCCAATCTGCATCCAGACCAAAATGCCAGAAATCAAGCTGATTTTCAGAACAGACCTTGGAAATTACTGGAGACTTCACATGTGGGAAGGCAATGTAATGCTCACCTCCCAGCTTCTGCATTGGAGGCATCATGGCATGTGAAACAGAGATCACACACATCCTAGCTAAATCTCTGGGCTAATCTAGATGCCTGCCATTGCCTTATGACCTCTGAGGCATGGAGTGGACAGTTCCTCCCTCCTTCCCTTCCTTCCACCCTTCCTTGTTGCCATGCTGGAAATCCCCTAGGCATGCAAGGTGGAGCTCTAGAACAGATTGCAGATGTTCTGAGCCACCTAGCACACCTGAAGACTTCAACACAGTAGGGAAAAACATGAAAATATCACTTCTTCAAAGTCACACGGTTTAAACTAGTAGTTGTGCATATGGAGTGAATCCAGGTTTTGCTCCAGATTCCATAATCCACGCCAGAGTTTTTGATAGGAGGCATCTGTATGTAGGGTTGCCATATGCATATTACAGAGTACCACATCTTGAAAAAACTAAAGTTTTGATGGTTATAGTGTGAATTTATTCTCAGTGTTGACCCTCTTTGTAATCTGAGAATGGTTCGACATGCAGGAAAAGAGGCGTGCCTTTGTATTTGGGGGGAAAGGGTATGTTGAGTTCCTTTCTGGTATGACTCTGCTTCTCCTGATGGTTCTGGTGAGGAGCGAAACCCATCACAGGGTTTCTGTTTCCAAGCACCTTAGCACAAATATGCTTTATGCCAATTTACTTCTGATTTTATGATCAGGTAACTGCACTGGAATGCTACGGGTGGACTTTTTGGTGTGTTTGGGTTGGTCTGAGGGGAGAAAACTTTTTACAGTCTAGATGAAGCTGCTTCTTTTAGTCATATAGTACTTTTATTTTATAATAAGAAAGACTGGAATGTAATATTACCAAAGGGGGAAGTGACACAGGTTTCAATCACACTAATCAAATGAGGTAAGGACCATAAAATCACAGTCTGTTCCTTTTGGCGTTTTTTTCTATCAGGCCTGCAGCATGAGGGAACAGCCTCCTCAATTGCAACCCATTTTTATTGCACTGCAGCATCACAGCAGGTGCAAGATGAGTAATTTGGTTTGGATCTAATCACTCTTTACTTTGGATGGATGTCAGTAAAGAACCATCTTGGCAAACTGACTCATTTTAAAAATCACCCCATCATTTATGTGCGATGTACGTGAAGGACCTGGAGTGTAAGGCACAGTGCACAGGTGAAGAAGCTGATAGATCATTCCTTCTCCCTGTACCTTATAGCTCTCCTCGGTTATTTCCAAAACCTCTTCAGTTCATCAACTTCCTTAATACTGAATATGTCTCTGGTTGAACTGGTGCTAGCCTAGGCTTGCCAACAGACCTGGAGAAAATTGTATTGTCCCTTGGCATTACTTCCATGCCCAGCCAAATTTCAACTGCCCATTTCCACCCATTAAGCCTTTATTAAATGGACAGGGCATTTTTCTCCATGCTTCAGGGCTCTGGAAGAAGAAGAAGAGAAGAAGAGATTGGATTTATACCCCGCCCTTCACTTGGAGTCTCAGAGTGGCTTACAAACTCCTTTCCCTTCCCCTCCCCACAACAGACACCCTGTGAGGTGGGTGGGGCTGAGAGAACTCTGGCACAAACGGCTCTTTCTCAAGGACAGCTGTGCCAGAGCTTGTGACTGACCCAAGGTCACATCAGCAGGTGCAAGTGGAGGAGTGGGGAATCAAACCCGGTTCTCCCAGATTAGAGTCCGCACACTTAACCACTACACCAAACTGGCTCACCATATGGTCACCAAGGGCCTCCCATATGACCCTGATCCAAATAAAATATCATAACAAAACAAATCACTTGGCTGGCTGCTGTTACCCTGCATCTGTAATCATAAAAGAATTTCCATGTCCACCTGTCTGTCCATATGTGGCAGGCATAACACATCAGGAAATAAAAAAAGGAATCACAAAATTGGCTACCAGCTTCAGGATGACTGTCGGAGTTCCAAGGTCCAAAAATGGAAGGAAACGGAATAGCCTGGCCCTGCTTATATCCAGACTGCTGCCCCCCGCCATTAGCAATGGTAGCTAAGTTCTAACTTCTGTTCCTCATTTATTACCACTAAGGCAGATTATCATGCATGTAATTCGGAGGGGGAAGTATCCTTTCACTACTTTGATAGATTATGGGGAAATATTAACTCCCCACTTCTGTTTATAATATTAACAAAGGTTTGCTGCTATACTACTATTAAATACGTTCTAAGTTGCCAACCAGGATGGATGAGAAAGAGTTGAGACTAAAACAGAGAAATAAAGGCAGGATTAGAAGCTGGGTTCGAAAGCAAGAAATTGCAAGTAGATAAATAGGTAGTGGTTTGGTGGGAAGGTAACAGCATTCTGTGCGCCTTGGCATCTAGTCATGCCGGCCACATGACCACGGAAACGTCTCTGGACAGCGCTGGCTCTTCGGCTTGGAAACGGAGATGAGCACCGCATCCCTAGAGTTGAATTCGACTGGTTTTCGAGCAAGGGAAAACTTTACCTTTACCTAGAAGGAGACAGGAATGAAGGCAGATCATGAAAAGAATAGGGCAAAATGAAGGAGTAGAAAAGTGTGGAAAAGAGTTAGACAAATTAAGGAAAAGACAACAAAAGGGCTCTCCCCCATTTTGTTAGAAAATAGAACTACGGTAACTAATGCTCCCTACCTAACCCTAACAGGGCCGCTGCCCCTTTGCAAGATCTGGCTGTGCAGAAAAAACTATGGAATTAGGTAATGGTGAAGGATAGGTGAAGTCAACAACTGCTAGAGATAACAGCCTTATTAGGAAGCTGCATCCTGGCAATGACTGTAGCTTGTCCTGGCTGTTCTTGCCTTGCTCCCTTGCTGGCTTGGCTGATGGGTTTAGCAGGATCTGAGAAGCAAGGGTTTCCCCTGGTATCTTAGCAAAGGGTGCAGAGTCAGCAGAGTCAGACCAACACCTGTTTACTGTGATCTGCCTTCTCTGCACCCCTAGTGGCTACAGTGTAGAATTGCTTCATAATTTTTTTAAAAAGTAAATGCATTCTGTGACTACAGTATGAGGCTAGTTTCAAGAACCTTGGGTCCTGGGAATTTTGTCTGTCCCAGTGCCCCTCTTGGCAACCATGTTCTTTATGCCAGTACACAGCAAGCAGAGATGACATATGCAGAGACTGTTCTTTTGTCTTTCTTTTAAAGTTTGGAATTCAAGCTAGTTGCATTACTTACTCTGATAGTCATTCCCACTGCTTTCAGTGGGAAGCTGCTTAAATGGGATGAAATTCTTGGGACTTGTACTCATACTGTAAGCAATTTTCCTTGTAGATTCCAAATAGATTATGTATATGTGGTTCTAAGACAATTGAAATTTTATCCCATATTTTCTTTGATTGTGTGCTGACTGTGTCTTTGAGAGATCTATGGATACAGCCAGTGATAGTTTCTAAGGTTTCCCTTGTTTCTTTGTCTTCACTGTTAGCCAGTACTTGCTCTGGTATTATTGTGACTGTAATTAAATTTTGGCAGCACTGGCTTTTATGCAAGGATGGAAATAGAAGATGGTATTTGTAACTTTGTAACATTGTTTCTGTCCAAGACCATTTGGTCTTTTGTTTATTGCATTCCCTATAAACTACAAAGAAACAAGGAAAGGTAACTACAAACTACAGGTGAAAGTAAAGAAAAACCACTAAAAACCCAAGAAATGGTGGTCTTTCACAATGCTTACAAAATTAGCTTCTAGTTGAAAGAATTATACTTTGCTACGTTAAGTGAGTACAAAATTCTTAATGCTTGTACTAGAATCTCCAACCAATCTGACTATATAAAGAGCTCTACAGAGAGATGATTTAAATTCATTTAAAACAGAATCTAGAGAACAATCACAGCTTATTTTTTATCCTTTTTGTTTCTCAATTGACAGCTTAGTTTAGGGGCGGCCACCCCACGTTCAGAAACTGAGTCCTCATCAGAAGGTGTCAGTACTCCTTTTGCCTCACTTCCCTTGCTACTGTCATTTTCATCTTTATCCTCTTCACCTGCTGGACCGGCACGTTGATGTAGAAATTCGTGTGCCTTTACAATAGAGTCAATTTTTTCTTTCTTATCTTTAAATTTGATGAGTATGCATCCAGGAACAATCCATCTGTAGGGGACATTATTTTTCTGTAAGACCAGCGCCAAGTCTCTGAATTTCTTTCTCTTCTTCCTTAATTCAAATGGAATGTCCTTCAAAACTCTTATTTCTTTGTCTTTGATTTTCAGGGTGGCTCCACTTGTTCCTTTCAATATTTGGTCTCTTACTTGTCTCTGGAGAATCTCACCACAATCTCACTGGGCAGATTATTCTTTCATAGAATCATAGAATGTTACAGTTGGAAGAGACTTTGCAGGTCATCTAGTCCACA
>NW_015177011.1:1967966-1968336 GCF_001447785.1 Gekko japonicus
AGCGAAGGAGCATCCACCACCTCCCGAGGCGGACTGTTCCACTGCTCAACCACTCTTACAATTAGGAAGTTTCTCCTGATATTTAGCCGGTAACGACTCCCTTGTAATTTCCACCCATTAGATCTAGTCTTACAATCCAGAGCAAGAGAGAATACATCTGCTCCATCTTCTACATGACAGCCCTTCAAATACTTGAAGATTGCACTCATGTCCCCTCTAAGCCTTCTCTTTCCCAGGCTAAACATACCCAACTCTTTCAGCCTTTCCTCATAAGACTTGGATTCCAACCCTCTCACCATCCTAGTTGCCCTCTTCTGGACACGCTCGAGCTTGTCAACATCCTTCCTAAAATGTGGTGCCCAAAACTGGA
>NW_015177011.1:1968582-1989629 GCF_001447785.1 Gekko japonicus
CTTCCGACAGGGAACTTCAGTTTCGGTTGCTTATCCTTCTCCTCCTTCCTTGGAGGCGCTTTGTTTGAGAATTATTTACTTTTTAGAAAAAGTTATCAAAGTCTCAAGATCCTTTAAAAATGCTTGGTAAGTTCTCAAGAGCTCCTTATTATAGTGTAATTCAGTTTTGCAGTCCATCCCCCCCCTTATAACTTCTTAAAAGACCGTTTGTCAGTTCAGTTCTTTTTTTCCAAGGGAGAGCCCCTCGATTTGTTAGGGGGAGACTTTCAGCTTAATTTCTGGTATCTTCGCTTATGCAATCACTCACATTACAGTGTAGAACTCGCCTTTCATGATTAACTCGCCCGGCCACCAAGCGTTTGTCCCGGTGTCCATTTCTGGAAATCAGCGGTGGGACCATCGGGGCAGGTAACAGCCCCCCTTCGTCGGCTGTTTGCCGGAGGAAGGGCTCTCCAAGCGCCCCATGGCTAGGAGCCCAACGCAAGGGCTCTGGGGGGGTATGCATACCATCGCACCCCCTCCCATCCACCGATTCAAAGCACTTGTCTCCCAGAGCTCCGAGAGAACGTGGCCACCATTAAGGGAGCCAAAACTAGAAGCTACATTTTAATTTTTTAATAAGTCTACCACTTGTTCATGCTGCTTGTCTCATGCCGCTTGTAAAAAAGATTAAGTGACTCCTAACTAGGCTGCCCTCTCTTGCTGCCCTATTTCAACCGGGCAGCGGGAGAAGGCAGTGCAGAGCCGTGCATGTGAGGAGCCATTGATTCCCCACATGCGCAGTGAGCCTGCCTGGGCTGCCTTTTCTTGCTGCCTGGTTTCAAACAGGTGGTGGGGGAAAGCAAGGAGCCATCAGTTCCCTACATGCACAGCAAGCCCAGCTGGGCTGCTCTCTCCTGTTGCTCAGTTTAAACTGGGCTGCAGGAGGACGCAGCGCAGAGCTGCACTTGCAAGGAGCATTTCCTGCAGTTTTTGCACTGCACCATTTTGTTCTCCTCAAGAGGAACAGGGCCATCACATACAGCTCAAAGGGCAAGGGTGGAAATAATCGGGGGTCATTACGTAGAAAAAGAGGTACAAGAGCTCATTAGCATAACTCATTAGCATAACTTATTTGTATATGCCACACCCCCTGACATCACTGGAAGTGTGTCAGAAGACAACACCCACCGCTTGGGCTCCACTGGACTGTTTTGAATGGCTAGCTTTGGGGGGGGGGGACAGATCTGCCTTCACAGAGGAGGTAGAGCTTGAACCTGAATAAAACTTGGTCTTAAAGGTGCCACTGGACTGTTTTGGATTACTAGCTATGGAGGGGGGATGTGCAGATCCACCCTCAGAGAGAAGGCAGAACTGGTACCTGAATAAAACTTGGTCTTAAAGGTACCACTGGACTGTTTTGGTTTACTTGCTATGGAAGGGGGGATGTGCAGATCTGCCCTCACAGAGAAGGCAGAGCTGACATCTGAATAAAACTTGGTCTTAAAGGTGCCACTGGACTGTTTTGGTTTACTAGCTTTGGAAGGGGGGGGGATGTGCAGATCTGCCCTCACCAAGAAGGCAGAGCTGGTACCTGAATAAATTTGGTCTTAAAGGTGCCACTGGACTGTTTTGGTTTACTAGCTATGGGGTGTGTGCGTGCAGATCTTCCCTCACAGAGAAGGCGGAGCTGAGCTGGTAGCTGAATAAAACATGGTCTTAAAGGTGCCACTGGCACAACTAACCCTATCTGGATGGGAACCATTAAAAAACAACAACCCTACTTCCAAACTATTTTTATTGCTCACCAGTGCTAACCATCGCCGTGTCTAACGAGATGGTGTGGAGTAGCGGAGTGGGTGATGGCTGTGCGTGGCTGGAATCTCAGGCTTGGATGCCCTGTGGGGTGATTTGTGCAGAGGTGGCCCTTGGATCTGGGCTGGCTCTCACGCAATTCACCACGTGCCTCCCAGGATTGTGCTGCCCAGGCCCAAATCCTGATGGGAGCTACAAGTTCACTGATTGGCCGCTGAGACGTTAGTCTCCCGACCCCAACCTTAGAGGATCAAATGACAGAGGTGTGAACTCCCCCTCGGAATGGGGAGATGAGATTCTCCCCTCAGAAGCAGCCTGTGGAAAGCGGACAGGTGGAGAGAGAGGCGGCGGTTAGTGGCAGTCGTTGGGAGCAGCTGTCGGGGCAGCAAAGAAAGGTGGTGACTGCCCACTCCCTGGGCTTACGTGGTGCTGGTCTTTGGGGCTGCCTCACCTCCCGGGCGCTGGTGAGACTACTCTCCAGAACGAGGCCTTGTTTTTTGCCCATCTCTCATGGGCCTGCTGCTGCAGCAGGCTCCTTCTCTCCTTTTCTTTCTCCCCCCCCTCGAGGGAGAGTTTGAAAAAGTGCCTCTTGCCCCCGCGGCGCGGAGGACGCGCATGGCCTCAGGCAGGTAGGGGGCCAGGGCAGTGGTGGGGCAGAGGTGCAGGAGGAGGCTGAGATGGAACTCCTCGCAGGCCTCGCCGGGGCCCATCTTGCAGAGGTGCCATGCCTGGGCCGGCATGAGGACGGGCAGAGCCTGGGTGGGCTGGGTGCCATGGCGCAGGCAGTGGTGGAGCAGCACGAGGGCTGGCTCGTGGCAGCGCTCTGCTGGGTCGGCCAGCGGGCCGGGAAAGGCGAGGGGGGGATGCTGGGAGCAGGGGTTGGGCCTTGCTGCATGTGCCCACCCCCTGGGCTCCTTACTACCAGAGCATCACTCCTGTGCGCTCCTGCAGGAAACGAGCCCTGGAAATAATTAACATGCCAGCTCTCACCTGCAAATGCAAATTGTACGTAAGGCACATACACAGACCCCATTGTTGAGAAGGCTGCAAGCTAGCCCTTTAGATTCTTTTACTCCTCTGCATCTTCAGAACTTGGACTGGAGCACTGTGCATGGAATGGATCTTTAGGACCATATGGGATTTATAAGAGGTGCCATGCATTGGAGGGGGGACAAGGATTTAAATGGAAGGTGCTTGCTGGATGCTACTGTGCAGCTGCAATAGGGCAATTGCATAAATTGTAAAAAACCTTTGGATGCCACTCCCCACATGTCACAAGTGATGTTCCACCATGATTTAGACAAAGTGAATTTTTAAAATTGTAGCTGTGGAATGAATACACTGGAGGAAAAAGAATGGTGCGTAAGGCAAGAACAGAATCCAAAGTCAAGGTTAAAGGCTTGGAAAATCTTCAGTAAGCTGTGTGTGCATAATGGGCCTTGGTTGTACTGCCTTTGTCTCCCCTGGTTTTTCCCATATGGCTCTTACTTCTCTCCTTTAGCCCTTACATGGCTATGGCTCTTACTTCTCTCCTTTAGCCCTTGGCAGTAATGGTTCATGATTCTTACTACATGGTTCATGATTCTTACTTCAAAACTTCAAAAGAGAAATGATCATTTGAAACTCTCCACCCCCCAAACAGGAGCAATTAGGAGCAGTCTACAATGAGCTGAAGGACTATTGTGGGTGTGTCTTTTTGTTTGTTTGTTTCAGCTGCTGTAGAGTGTCCCACACCTCTTGCTGACATTAAGTAAATTGAGAAACACCCTTCATATTACTACTGATGACAGAAATGTGCCTTCCGGAAGAACTGGAGGAAACATAAATGTACTGAAGTATGCTTAACCAAATAAGAGGAAAGTCTGTGGTTGGCCGAGAAAGATGTTTAGCTTCCATCTAAAGAATATTAAAAGAGAAACACATAAAGCAAACAGTCTAAGCAATGGAAATAATTATTATGTAGTTTAGGAAAATGAAGGTTTTTGAGTTTAAGATCAGTGCACAGAGAACAGATTAATGTATGAATTGTTGCAAAATTATTTCTTATTTAGAAAATATTTAAGCTGCCTCTCCAGAAAGCTTCCCAAGGTGGCTTACAAAATAACCCATGGGTTAGCAAAGTATTCTATTCAGAATTTGGCCCACAGGCCATGTGCTTAGAACTATCTCTCATTTAGTTACATAAATCATGTGTTCTTCACTCTTTTTTTGGTCTTTCCAAAGGGCTAATTTAATAGACCAAACTCTTGTTTCGTAAATCAGGCTCAGTTGAGACAACTCCCAATTTTATAAAGGGATGTGTATTTTTTTGATGCAAGCAAACCTGACCATAAGGTGTCACTCCACACATTACCTTTCACTGGCATCTTTGCCTTGAACCATAGCAGCACCGTAGAAGCTCCTTCTCAAAACAGCAGCTTTTGACTATGTGAACCAGCCTCACCCAAGCAGATGGCAGAACAGAAAAGTCTTAACTAGCCATGTCTAAAAGCAACAACAACAACAAAAAGCATGTGTTCTTCACTCTTTTTTTGGTCTTTGCAAAGGGCTAATTTAATAGACCAAACACTTGTTTCGTAAAGCAGGCTCATTTGAGACAACTCCCAAATTTTATGAAGGGATGTGTATTTTTTTGACACAAGCAAACCTGACCATAAGGTGTCACTCCACACATTACCTTTCACTGGCATCTTTGCCTTGAACCATAGCAGCACCGTAGAAGCTCCTTCTCAAAACAGCAGCTTTTGACTATGTGAACCAGCCTCACCCAAGCAGATGGCAGAACAGAAAAGTCTTAACTAGCCATGTCTAAAAGCAACAACAACAACAAAAAGCCCCTCTGTGTTCCCCACATGAAGTTGGAGGTGGCCACCACTGTGGAAAATATCCTGCTTCTTGTGGTATTCTGATTTTTATTTTACTATTATTTAGGTACTTATACTTTACTGTTCTCAATGAGGGCCCAAAGCAGCTGACCACCTCCTCCATTTTATCCTTATAACAACCCTGTGAGGAAGATTAGGGTGAGAAAGTGACTGGCCCAAGGTCACCCAGCAAGCTCCCATTACAGAGTTGGGATTCAAACTTGGGTCCTTCAGACACTAGTCCAGCACTCTAACCACTATACCACATAGGCTGTCTCTGTTTTTTTCATTTCTTTTGTCTCAGAATAGCAAAATCTTTCAGACAGCACACAGCACAACTTTCATCTTCCCACAGTCCTTGCAGCACAAGGCAAAGAGGATTTATCACTCAACTACAATTAAGCAGAGGTCCCACTTCTGCATCAGCTGGCAAAGTTACTTTGCTTTTCTTAAAAGGAACACTAAGCATGACTTATTGCGCTGTGGGACAAAGTAAAGCAGCCCACATAAGCTTCTCAATCTATATAAAGCCAAAAGAATTAAAAGAGCTCAATTACATCCCCAGGGATAATATATGGTGATATCATTTGTGAAAGAAGAGCAAATTGAGCTTATTGCATTTTGCATTGCTTTGGAAAATGGCTGTCAGAGCAACACATTAAAGTGCTCAGAAAGGGACATGTGTCTCATTAGCCTTGTCTTATGAGCTGCTACATTCAGTATACCAAGGCAGCGCCTCAGCTCCTGCTGTGTAGCATAAAGGCAGTCTTGTCACTCTGATGGAGGCAGAAAGGGACAACGGTACCTGGTCTAGTACTCTTGGCCCTGAAGAGCTTCATGCATGCCTCCGTGACAGTAAAGGGGGGGGGGCAGAAAGAGAACGGCCTGAGAACCTGTCAGAGCTGGAACACTTTGCCAGCCTTGCCACGTATTGAGCTCAGCTCTTATTGTTCAGGGTTCTGTAGCCTGTAGCACATGAGAGAAAACAGTAGCATTTTGTGCATCTTAAAGGACAATGCATAAAGCTTTGGGGGAGACTGGAGGAGAATTTTATGAATATCATGGACTGCCAAAAAGGCAAATAAGTGGGTTCTAGATTAGATCAAGCCTGAACTCTCCTTAGAAGCTAAAATGACCAAACTGAGGCTATCATACTTTGGTTACATTATGAGAAAAGTCACTGGAAAAGACAATAATGCTAGGGAAAATTGAAGGCAGCAGGACAAGAGAAAGACCCAGCATGAGATGGATAGACTCCATTAGGGAAGCCATGGCCTTCCATTTGCAAGGTGATCGGATGTTTTGAACATCATTAATTCATAAGATCGCCATAAGTCAGAAGTGACTTATTTCATTCAGTGTCTAATTTTTAATATCTCATTTCTTCTTTTGCATATAGACATTCTAGCCTGGTTAATGTAAGTGGCAAAAAGGTATTGCTGGCACATGATGACATAAGAACGTAAGAACTTAAGAGAAGCCATGCTGGATCAGGCCAATGGCCCATCCGGTTCAACATTCTGTCACATGAATCATGTTATTGGACATTCAGGTGAATGGTCCTTTGATAGTACAGCTGATGTTGTTGGGTCTTATCACTGTGTCATTTCAGGAGATGCGGAGCAGTGTGGTTTTTGCAGAGGCCATTCCCTGGGTAGTCCATTGTTGCACAGGATTACACAGGAGAGAGAGAGAGCAGTGTCACAAACTATTCATTTGGGGAGAAGAAGAAGAAGAAGAAGAGATTGGATTTATACCCCGCCCTTCACTTGGAGTCTCAGAGCGGCTTACAAACTCCTTTCCCTTCCCCTCCCCACAACAGACACCCTGTGAGGTGGGTGGGGCTGAGAGAACTCTGACACAAACTGCTCTTTCAGGAACAGCTGTGCCAGAGCTTGTGACTGACCCAAGGTCACACCAGGTGCAAGTGGAGGAGTGGGGAATCAAACCCGGTTCTCCCAGATTAGAGTCTGCACACTTAACCACTACACCACTTAACCACTACACCAAACTGGCTCAAGGGAGCTTGTAGCACCCTTTTTTATACAGGTCTAACAGCTGTTTGTCAGAAGTAAGTCACTGCCATCAACCCTTTATAGACTATTTCTTTCCTCCAAGGTAGAGGATGGCCTTTAGGAGGAGGGTAACTTCCAATCACAGAGGAGATCTGGGAAATGATAGCTTTGCTGAGTTGATGGGTTTAATCACTGCTGATTATAGATATGTATATTTCTTCATATTCTTTCAAAAGAAATTAAGGTAATGGTAATGCTCTCTCTTCTAATTTGATTGATTGATTTAATTTGTATCCTGGCTTTCCTGCATTCAGTGTCAAAAGTGCTACAAGTGTACATGGAAGATAGCTGGTTGGCTGCACAAGGTGTACTTGTTGGACATAGAAGACTTGGGTGTAAATACTTACTCAGGCATTGACCTGCTGGCAGCCTTGGAGGTGAGAGAATTCTCTTAAGGGGATCAGTGGGGCCTGATTCACAACATGGCTGTTGGGAGAGATGAGAGAGATAAATAAGAAGTATACAGCATTTCTCTCCTTAAATGTGCTCAATTCACAACCAGTAATAATAAGAGTAAAACATATAGAGATAGTCCCTGGTGTAGAGCACCGGAATAAAAAGAACACAATTCAGTATCCTGTTTATGGAATAAGCTGCTTGAGAATGTGCATTTATGTAAAACTGTCAAAGTCTTGCCCCTTTTAATTTGGCTCAAGAAAGATATACATAGTAATTTGTTTCCTTTATTTCCTAAATGTGCTCATATTCTGTCACATACTGAAGGGATTAGAAAATGCTTTTTTCTATTTTTAAAAAAACTTTAAAAAGAATACCACTTTTCTCAGCCATTGCCTGGTTTTTCAGTGATTTATTACTACAGTCTTCCGTGTTATGATATACCTCTTTCTCTGTTATATTTTATATGCATGAATGGCAATCATATAAAACTCTAATTGTACATGAGATTGCACAGTTTGGTGTAGTGGTTAAGTGTGCGGACTATAATCTGGGAGAATTGGGTTTGATTCCCCACTCCTCCACTTGCAGCTATTGGATGACCTTGGGCAAGCCATAGTTCTGTCAGAGCTGTTCTTGAAAGAGCAGTTCTGGAAAGAGCCCCACCACCTCACAGGGAGGGGAAGGGAAAGGAGTTTATAAGCCACTCTGAGACTCCAAGTGAAGGGTGGGGTATAAATCCAGTCTCTTCCTCCTTCTCCACATTTGTAGAAAACATAACCAAATGGAAACAAGCACCTGAAACACATACCACAGGGAGGTCGTGTGCTGAAACAGGGTTGTGATATCTCTGGTTACCTACCTGAAGGTTGGTACTGAAAATGAGTACAGGTGGGATGAGTAGTGGTCTACTGATTGGAATTCTGGGTCTTGGAGAGCATTTTGGAGGCAGCCCAAAGGACTGGAATGTGTTGGTAAAGATAATTCTCTGTGTTCCTCCCTTCCCCGAGATAAAACTTAACACAAGTTCTATCTTGCCAAAAGGAGGAAGTTATTGGAGAGGCCATCTGTGATATGCATGAATTACTGTAATTAGAGTCCTTTTTGTCATAAGAGACTCCTTTAAAAATGTGCATGTCTTAAATCTACTAGCAACTTTGAAGTATTATTCAAGTGATATTCAGGATTCAGAGGAAGCATGTGAACAACTGGACACTGTCATTCTGGCTTTTTAAATTAGTTACCAAAATCTGTACATGCTAAAACAATGTTAGAAATCTAGATATGAGCGGATGTAATTCTTAGAAACAGACATTCCTTCCCTCTCATAGACTGATACGTGGTTAAAGAACAGGAAGCTGCGAGATTAGGAATAAATGGGCAATTCTCACAATGGAGAGAGTTAACCATGAGATGTCCCAATAATCTGTGTTGAAAATGTTGTCTTTTAAGAACATAAGAGAACCCAATGTTGGAACAGGCCAGTAGCCCATCCAGTCCAACACTCTGTCACACAGTGGCTAAAAATACCAGGTGCCATCAGAAGGTCCAGCAGTGGGGCTAGGACACTAGAAGCCCTCTGACTGTTGCCCCCCCCCCAAGCGCCAAGAATACAATGCATCACTTGCCCCAGACTGAGAGTTCCTACCTTGTGGCTAATAGCCACTGATGGACCTCTGTTCCATATGTTTATCCAATTCCCTCTTGAAGCCGTCCATGCTTGTAGCCACCACCACCTCCTGTGGCAGTGAATTCCATGTGTTAATCACTCTTTGGGTGAAGAAGTACTTCCTTTTATCTGTTCTAACCCGACTGCTCAGCAATTTCATGGCGTGCCCACGAGTTCTTGTATTGTGAGAAAGGGAGAAAAGTACTTCTTTCTCTGCCTGCTCTATCACATGCACAATCTTGTAAACCTTGATGATGTCACCCCTCAGCCGTCATTTCTCCAAGCTAAAGAGCCCCAAGTGCTTTAACCTTTCTTTGGCCCCAGTCACACAGGCAGGAAAATGCGGGGGGAAGCGTGGCTGTTTGCCCCAGAGCAAAATAACGTGCGGCTGCACGATCAGACATCTGTAGAGGTCCCGTAGAGGTCCCGTGGTTAGGGGGGAGGTGCCGATCACAGGACAATCCTGCGTGCGGCAAAGAAGCGGCCTCTCTAGCAAAGGCTTCGTGGGTTTAACCCCTTCCAGGGCTGCAGAGGAATGTAAACTGTGTCCTCCGTCAGGTCCCCTCCAGGAGGAGCTTCAGCCGGGCCGCCCTCCTGCCAGGCCCCCCTGCACCTCCCCCTCTGCCGCCCCGTGCAGAGAGTTCCTCTCGAGCAGGCCGAGCCAGGAGTGGGGGGTACAGAAAAGAGGAGGGGGCTGTGCTGTTTGTTTTTAAACAAAAGTGTGCGCATGTGTCGTTGGGTGCTTGTGCGCGTCCCATGGAGACTTGGAAAAAAAACTTTTAGCGACAGGACATGGGCGGGCGCCGGATGCCACAACCTACCACCGGAAAGGTGATCAGGCACCTGCCCTTGCCCCGCAGTTTCTGGAAACTAGTACCTTGGAGTTACTAGTTTTTTACCCCGCATCTTTGGTGGGAAGCCTCGAGTTCGCCACGGAAGCTCTAAGCTTTCCAGATGTGGCACAGTGATCTCGCCCGGAAAATCCGCCTATCTTCCGTCTCTGTAGTGTGGCTAATGCTCCGTGTGACCGCAGCCTTCATAGGGAAAGTGTTCCAGCCCTTTGATCATTCAAGGCTGCGGTCATGTGGAGCATTAGCCATGCTACAGAGACAGAAGATAGGCGGATTTTACAATCACAAGACTGTTGGGTAGGTTAGACTGAGAGGAAGAGGCTAATATAAAGTCCCCATGTGAGTTTTGAGGCTTATTTCACACTGACTCTTTATATACAGGTAAGTGATTCACACCCTAACCTGGATAGCACAGGCCAGCCCAGTCTCTTCAGATCTCAGAAGGTAAGCAGGGTCGGCCCTGGCTAGTATTTGGATGGGAGATTTCCAGGGAAAACCAGGGTTGTAATGTGGAGCCAGGCAATGGCAAACCACCTTGAAAACCTTATGGGGTCTCTTGCCTTGAAAACCTTATGGGGCTACCACAAGTCAGCTGGACTTGAAGGCAGAAAAAGAGAGGAGATCCGTAGAACTTTTGGTAGACCCTTAGTAGTTGGTTTGATTTTCTTTTTGATGCTTTATTTACTGCAATTAGTATGAAACTAGCCCTTCTTACAGTGCAGTCTAAGCAGAGCTACATTATCCTAAATCTGTTTTAGTCAATCGTCGTAGAAGGGTGTAACTCTAACATAGCAAGATTTGAGTCCAGTAGCACCTTAGAGATCAATATAATTTTTTGATTCTTAAAAACTTATACCCTGAAAATCTTGTTGATATCTAAGGTGCTACTGGACTTGAATTTAGCTCTTCTACCCTCGGAAACTATCTGTTTAGGATTGCACTGTTAGAGGCTAGCCAGAGATAAAATGGACTCCTCTCTTCTCATGAGTCACTCATGGTTAAAAAAATCTTCCTGACAGATTAGACACTTAACCATAACTGAGCACTCCCAGCTATGTTCCTGCGGTTCACTGCATCGATCCATAGTGCTCAGTGTTTTGCTTATGTTGGTGCAAACAAACGTTAGCATCCATATAATTTTTATTTACCCAGCTCTTGACTCAGACTGTACACAAGGGACTGGTTCGCCAGGGAAGACAATAGCATGTTCATGTAGCTATTTATAATGTGGATCACTACTGTACAGAACAATTTAATGGTAGCTTGTTACAACATGTGAGGGGAGAGCTCCCCATTGTTCCCTTCAGAATGGGCCTGGTACGGAGAAGCTTATTCAGTGAGCATTTGGAAAAAGCTCATCCTTTCCCAGCTTATTATGCTGACACATATGTATTGATGGTGCTGTGCACATGAACATCATCAAATTGTCCCCTGAACAGGGATGGGCACAGACTGAAAAAACGTGGTTCAGTTCATGGCATGCCCAAATTGTGAGCCATGGACTGTCATGAACTTTTAGCTGCCTCATGAACTGGTTTGGTTTGTGAGGTGGTAGAACAGCCCCCCAGGCATGCTAGGGATACCAAACTTGCAGGGGATCTCCGGCTGACTCTTCTCTACCTGCCCTCCAAGTTTGGTGAAGATTGCATTTATGAGGTCTGAGTTATGGCCCCCCAAAGAAGGTGCCCCCAGGAAAGTGCTTTCTGAAAAAATGTCAGGCAGTCACTAAACCCGGAGGGAAGGTAGGGAAGAGTCAGCAGGAGATCCCCTGAGAGTTTGGTGACTCTAGTTTGCACAGGTTCTATTCAATACATTACTGAACCTGCACCTGTCATAATGACAGCTGACATCAAACTTGGAGGGCATGTAGAGGGAGCATCCTGGGGAGGTCTGCTGTGAGTTTGGTGTCTCTAGCTTGCACAGGATCCATTCAATACACTCCTGAACCTGTGTCTGTCAAAATGACAGCTGACAGGTGGTCATTTTGACAGATGGAGGTTCAGGACATTCAGGAGTGTATAGAGCGGATCCTGTGCAAGCTATAGACACCAAAATCTCAGGGGACCTCCCCTGGAGGCTCCTCTACATGCCCTCCAAGTTGTTGCTTTGAAATTATTTTAACATTTTGATTGAGTGGAAACAGTCTGTCTGGAAATGTCTCTACTCATGAGCTGGCACAAACCTCTACAAACAGCTTGAAGGTTTGTGGAAAGTTCATGCTGGTTGACCTGCCATGAACTTGACTTCGTAAACCACAAACTGCCTAAAATTCATCCAAACTTTAGTTTGTGAGCCAGTTCATGCCCATCCCTATCAATTATTATCCCCAATATAATACTTGTACTACCTTTCAGAAGTAGTATTTCCATTTAACCATGCTGATTCTGCGTCTACTTCCTTTTTTCCCTTGCATGTAGTACCTTACAACTTTCTTTATTTCAGCTCTGGTTTCTAACTATCAAAATCATTTAGAATCTTCTGCGATCCTGCTTTACTTTATGTCATCTGTCAGGATGATAAGAAAATCCATTCTTTTATTCCAAGCAGATACTGAATAGCACAAAGGTGAACGAGCCCATTTTAGTTTGACAGGGACCTATTAATAACTGCTGCTACAACTCCATTGGAATTGACTGTTGCTTTATTATATTTGTAGCATCTAGTGATCCTGAATGAAAGGCTTTGGACATCAGATTCCTGAAACCTGCCCCGAGATCAAGTTAGGATCAGACCATGAGACTCCCAGAGTCTGAGCCTGATTATAATCGCAAATGAGTGCAGCACATCCCTACCAGGGTGGTCATTCCTCCACAGTGCCCCCTTTGCCTGTAACACAGAAAAGCAGAGAGAAGTCTGACATTAGACTACTAGAAGGGCTTTTCCTGAGGCCAGGAACATAGCTGTGAGCATGTGCATCAGCATCCAGAGTCACTGAGAACCATGGACATCCTCCTCCAGAGATGCATGGTTCTGCACTGTTTCTGTACTGGTAGTGATTAGCTGTGACTCAGTCTCACCTGAAGCAGAGATGCAGCAGAATTACCCACCTGAAGGGAAGTGGCTTGGAAAGAGGCAAGGCCAGAGTTCTGACTAGTACAAAGTTTTAGTGGCCATTCTGTGGATGAGGGTTAAGTGGTTTCTTATGGTAGCACACAAGCAGTTCTCTCACAGTTGGTGCAATCCTGGACAAGTTCTGGTGTAAGGCAGCCTCCATCCACTCCAGGCAGCTGGTCAATTCCAAAATGGGGGGGGGGAGGCCTCCTGAGGGCCAGTACTACCTTGCTCAGGAATCTCTAGAAAAGGCTTGACAGAGGCGGAAGCCACTTCCCAGTCAGCTACCTTCTGTTTCTATGGTACTGGATTTCCATGCATCCACAGCCCTATTTGTTGTTTTCCTGTTATTGTTAGGAAATCCATGGCTTCTGTAGGCTGACTTTTGGCTGAAATCCTAAAACCACTTATTCAGCCAGTGGGACTAATGTAATGGGAAATAGGTAATTTCAAAACTGGAGCCAAGAGTTTAAAATGGGAATAATCACTCTGCTAAAATAAAAACTGAACATTATGAGTACATTTGGGGAAGCTGGTTAGTGTTTAATGTTTATTTTTGATTTGCTTTGTAGTTAACTTTAGTAAGAACAAAAGATTGCATTGTCACAAGCCATTTTTCTAAATATCTACAATTTACCCTGCTTTACTGACTCATTGTTTTCCCCCCTGTGCTCAATTAACCAAGACCCTGGAGGTTTTTATGGTTTGTTTAAGCATCCAACAGAGACTGGGTTTAAAAAAACACAGAAGAAATGTAATTATGACAAATTTACAAATTAAGAAAGAAAATGCAGCATTTCTATTTTCCCAGAAACATATGTTGATATGAAAAACATACATATTAATTAAAATATATATTTTCTACTTCATCAACTTAGCCCAAACTAAAATGATGAAGCAAATGATATTTAAGCATGACTGAACTAAAGTTTTCCATAAACCTTAATGACCACAATTATGCAATTGTTTATTTCTAAAAATATTCCTTTAAAATAACTGTGAATTTAATTTAAATGCGGGAAAAGGCATGACTCCTACAGTGTATTCGTTTTATGCTCCGAAATATGCTGTTTTCCTTCTCATGAAATATAATTTCATAAAATCCTGTTATTCAAGCTTTGACCATATTTAGTAGGGCTATTCTATAGTCCTAGCCAGACCTTTCTGATCTGTGGTTTTTGTTTGACACAGGTCATTTGGTTTTCTGCTATTTTCTCACCATGAAAGTTAATTTACACTTTACATAGTCACTGTGGCCCCAAAATACTCTCTGCATTCAGGCTGATTCACATGATTGTGTCACCTATGAGGACTTTCATTCGGACACACTAGAAATTGCCTATTGGAAACTTAATCTCTTGGCATGCAGGGGCCCAATTTGGATTAGGACCACAATTCACAGAGAAAAGGGGCTTAACCTCCTTCCCACATCATTTTTCCAACCTGAAACAGTCCTGAGGAACCACTGGTTGCCCCACTTACATAAGTTTCTCCAGGGGCAAATAGTGGCTTCCTGGAGCCTTTAGAGGATGGGAAAATGGCATAGGCATAAGCCCCTTCTTCCCATATATAGCGGTCCTGATCTGAATTGTGCATACCTGGGAATTAAGGTCCCTGCAGGGAGCTCCCAGAGCATATCTCTTGGAAGTCGAGGTGGTTGACAGAGTTTGTGATGGGTGAATCACCGGGAAATATAGATGCAGAAACTTGTAAAGTTTGCCTTGCGTGAGTTGGCGAGTACTAAACAGACTGTGCCACCAGTAATGTCCTACTGGTGCCTCTGCTATGCAATGCCATTATGCACATATAAGCACTTTGAAAGTGTGTATTTCTGAGGTTCCTACCCATGAAACCTCAGCTGTTAGAGAGCCAGAACAAGCATCCTGCCTGGGCACTGGAAAACTGGTCATTCCAGTCAAAGGCAAGCTAGGTAGCAAATTCTGCATGCTTTTGTTATCTGTACGAGGCTGCTTTAATGTCTGTTCATACAAACTACGTTTTCTTTTGGGGGTATGTGTTAAGATGCCTTTTGCACACAGCCGGTACAAACCAGGAATACACGAGTGGCATATCAGACTATGCTAATAAAGAATGAACATTTATCTATGCCCTGGGGACATATTCTGGAAAGGCAGGCTATAAATATTTTAACAAACAAATAAATAAAGGACATGACACTAGAAAAAGCATGCAGTGAGAGGATGGGATAATTTAAGACCCGCTGCCCGAATATTCTGTTTGTTCTTGCTCTCAGTGCATAGATGCCAACTCAGAGGTGCTGTGTCTTGGGAGAAATAAACAGTGACATCCTAAATGGATCAACTCAGGTCTGTTCAGTGGGGCTTACTCCCAGACAAGTGTTTTTAGGATTGCACTGTACATGCTGTGAAAGGTCTAGATCCCACTTTTTCAAGCTATGTAACACACAGTCAAAGAATCTGTGTAACCCAGGGGCAGACTGGGATGTTAAAACAGCCTGCGAGCAAGCAGAGCCAATTCATTTGTCTAAAATTACTCTTTATCCTATTTTAATCTCTCTTCCATGCTCACTGCCATAGTAGCTGAAGGGGAATTTCCCCCCAGGATTATTTAAACATGACCACAAGAAATTGACTTTGAGCCAGGGAAAGGGGAGAGTTGGGATGTTAAGACAGATTGAAGTGCTACCACTTTGCTTTGTGTGTGTGTGTGGGGGGGAAGAACCAGCCTCCACTGATATGTTTTTAAATCAGAAATTTCCCTATTCTAAAAACAACCCTCTCATTTTCAGTGGAACCTCTTACGTCACAAATGTGGTATAGAGTTTAGTGTTGGACTAGGGTGTGGGAGGTGCAGATTCAGATCCCTGCTGTGCCATGGATGCTTGCTGGGTGACCCTGAGCCAGTCACATGTTCCCAGCCTAACCTACCTCACAGGGTTGTTGTGAGGATAAAATGGAAGAGGGGAGAACAATGTAATGCCATCTTGGGGAAAGGAAGAATATAAACAAAGTAAATGAATAAACAAAATTAAAAGCCTGTTTTTTTTCAAAAATTAGTTGGGGCAAATTAGCGCTCCAACTACAGCATCGCATCCACTGGACCCGCTTTGACTACAGCTCTGAAAGGAAGGTTCCAAATAAACATACAGGTTCTGTTTGTGAGATCACAGGAGAAATGAAAAAAACTTTCCCTGCACCCTTTCCTTTCCCCTACAGATCAAGGAACAAATTGCCAGGCTAGTACCAATTCTTGTTCTACAGAGAGACGTAAACCATGATAAAACATCTCAGCAACAGCTGGTTGACTTGTCAGCCAGCCTTTTAGAATGAAAGGCAACTTTAAAATTCAAAAGATGCTGGTTATGTAGGTGAGAACAGGATGTGTTCGAAATGGCAAATGAATGTTCATCTCATGAAGTTCATGGACAAGGAGTGCCTGTTGCTTATATTGGAGACCGCTTTTCTCAGTGTGACTGCTCCCTTTCAGGCTTCTTCAGCCTTGTCTGAAAAGGAAACTTGCATAATGCTTGCAAAAGACTTGTCTTCTGACAATTTAAATTCATAACCTTTTGAGACATAATAGAAAATAATTTTAAGCAAGATCCAGCTCAAGGTTTCCATTCCCCAGGCATTATGATTGCTTTCAGCACTATGAGAATAACAAGATACTTGTAAGATGACCATTGTTGGCTATAGATTCAGGTGGGGCAGCCGTGCTGGTCTGGAGCAGCAGAACAAAGTTTGAGTCCAGTGGCACCTTCAAGACCAACAAAGTTTAATCCTGGGCATAAGCTTTTGTGTGCACGCACACTTCTTCAGATACAAGTTTGCAAATACAAAATACAAATACATTGTCTCTGAAGAAGTGTGCGTGCCTACAAAATCTTTTACCTTGAATAAAACTTTGTTGGTCTTAAAGGTGCCACTGGACTCAAACACTGTTCCATTGTTGGCTATGTAAATGTAACGCAGCTCTGCTGAAAGCTTTCCATCAGCAATGCACGTCTTTGTGCTTTCACATTTTCACTCATTTGTCACCCAGTGTGTTTATATGTCCATGTCCATGTCTGTGTCTCAAATGTTTCTCTTTTTGCAAACCTAGACACTTCCTGTGTCTCAAACGTTTCTCTTTTTGCAAACCTAGACACTTCCATGTTCCCTACAACTGCTTTAAGAAGTGGGCTGCACATTAAACAGGCCAGTGGCATGTTCTCTGAAACAGCATCCTCCGGCAAGTCCTCCAACTCACAGCACGCCATTGTTGCATGATGTTAGGAGTCAGCAAACTATGTGAATGTGGGCAGGAAAACTTGCTGCATTACATAGCAGATATTCCGTAGCATTACAGCGGGAAGAAGAGTACTGCAGCATGATCACTCCTGTTGGTGGAGTGTGTGATCTGGTTCTGTTAATTTGATATGAGAAGACAATGGCACTCTGGTCCTCTGGGACCAATATGGCAAATTCCATCTAATTAACTCGTTTTCCACCAATGCATTTTCCACAGCATTCTTCCTTACTGAATCTCAAATGGGTTAGTGTTCTGTGCTTTGTTCAAAAACTGAGGTTATAGGCAGTTTAATTGTAGTCTTAGCAATATGAATCTTGGGTGTCTTAGAAACTCCCATTACAGTTACCAAGCTCACCAACATAGTCATGGTGGGCATTTCAGTCTTTAAGAGGCCATCTTTTTCAGAGAGGGAGGGAGAGTGGTTGCCTTTGAAACTAGGAAAAGGATGGATTAATCCATTTAACACATTTCCTGCAGTTACCTACAAAGAGATAACTGTACTATATAGAAAATCTGTTTAGTTGGGGGTTGCAGGCATCGAAACATGATTAATCCAGATGGTACCAAAGCAAAAGAAAATGGTACTGATGATCCTTTTTATTGATCATGATTTTATGCCCTTTCTTTAAGGATCTCAGTTCCCTGTATGTGGTTCTCTCCTCATCCATTTTATCCTCACAACTGCTCTGTAAAACAGGTTAGGCTGAGAGAGAATAACTGTCTTAAGGTCACCCCATGAGTTTCATGCCAGAGTGGGGCTTTGAACCAAGATTGTTGTCTGATTCTCTAACCAATTCACCATACAAATTTTACACAACATTTACTTCTTCTTTGAAGTGTACTAGCTGTCCTCACAACTGCTCTGTAAAACAGGTTAGGCTGAGAGAGAATAACTGTCTTAAGGTCACCCCATGAGTTTCATGCCAGAGTGGGGCTTTGAACCAAGATTGTTGTCTGATTCTCTAACCAATTCACCATACAAATTTTACACAACATTTACTTCTTCTTTGAAGTGTACTAGCTGTCCTCACAACTGCTCTGTAAAACAGGTTAGGCTGAGAGAGAATAACTGTCTTAAGGTCACCCCATGAGTTTCATGCCAGAGTGGGGCTTTGAACCAAGATTGTTGTCTGATTCTCTAACCAATTCACCATACAAATTTTACACAACATTTACTTCTTCTTTGAAGTGTACTAGCTGTCCTCACAACTGCTCTGTAAAACAGGTTAGGCTGAGAGAGAATAACTGTCTTAAGGTCACCCCATGAGTTTCATGCCAGAGTGGGGCTTTGAACCAAGATTGTTGTCTGATTCTCTAACCAATTCACCATACAAATTTTACACAACATTTACTTCTTCTTTGAAGTGTACTAGCTGTCCTCACAACTGCTCTGTAAAACAGGTTAGGCTGAGAGAGAATAACTGTCTTAAGGTCACCCCATGAGTTTCATGCCAGAGTGGGGCTTTGAACCAAGATTGTTGTCTGATTCTCTAACCAATTCACCATACAAATTTTACACAACATTTACTTCTTCTTTGAAGTGTACTAGCTGTCCTCACAACTGCTCTGTAAAACAGGTTAGGCTGAGAGAGAATAACTGTCTTAAGGTCACCCCATGAGTTTCATGCCAGAGTGGGGCTTTGAACCAAGATTGTTGTCTGATTCTCTAACCAATTCACCATACAAATTTTACACAACATTTACTTCTTCTTTGAAGTGTACTAGCTGTCCTCACAACTGCTCTGTAAAACAGGTTAGGCTGAGAGAGAATAACTGTCTTAAGGTCACCCCATGAGTTTCATGCCAGAGTGGGGCTTTGAACCAAGATTGTTGTCTGATTCTCTAACCAATTCACCATACAAATTTTACACAACATTTACTTCTTCTTTGAAGTGTACTAGCTGTCCTCACAACTGCTCTGTAAAACAGGTTAGGCTGAGAGAGAATAACTGTCTTAAGGTCACCCCATGAGTTTCATGCCAGAGTGGGGCTTTGAACCAAGATTGTTGTCTGATTCTCTAACCAATTCACCATACAAATTTTACACAACATTTACTTCTTCTTTGAAGTGTACTAGCTGTCCTCACAACTGCTCTGTAAAACAGGTTAGGCTGAGAGAGAATAACTGTCTTAAGGTCACCCCATGAGTTTCATGCCAGAGTGGGGCTTTGAACCAAGATTGTTGTCTGATTCTCTAACCAATTCACCATACAAATTTTACGAGCCATATTGTGACAGGTGCATTTGGAAATGAAATAAAATGACTATAAATTTGACCTTAATCTGTTAAAATTTTCACTTATCAGACATTTGGAAGCAGGGTTGTAATGCAGAAGAATCATAAGGAATTATTTCCACATACTATTTACATAGTTCTTAATTTATCACCCTTTTTAAAAAAGTGTGGTGGCAGGACATTTACTGTGCATGATATCAATTTTAGCCACATAAGCTTTGTCCATTCTGTGCTGAAGTAATATCAATGAATTGAGATAATGGAACTATTAATTCTGCTGCATATGTTGGCAAAAGGTTTGCACCTAAAGGGGCTAGAAATTGAGGACTAGAAATTGAGGAAATCTGTAAGGACCAGTCAACATTTTTAATAGTAGTAATAATGATGATAATTATGATATTTGTGAAAAAAATTACTATTTTGCATCTGTTTTGGGGATACTCACATAAATTAAACAGGGACTTGGGTAGTATAATACAAGGAGATTACATGATGCATACCAGTTTGCAGCTCAATTGTAATTGCATGCAGACTTCTAAGATTCTGGACCAATTTGTTACCATTTACTCAATACCTCTGCTCTTATTGGTGGGAAAGATATTGTGCTTTAGTATCATTGCAACCAATGGGACAAATTAGTTGTGCTACTTTTAAGTATCAGTGATTTCAGTGGGACTTAAGCACAGCCTTTCTCTGGCTTGGGACCTTGGTCTTCATTTTTCTGCGAGCTTGTAGAAGGCACCTGGGACAATACCAGTTTCTTCCCTCTAAACTATGTGTTTAATCTGAATATATCCCTTTTGAGTTCAGGTTGTTATTACTGTGAGAAACACTAAATAATTTAATGTGAGATACTAATGGGATATTTTGCTTTGTTTTTCTAGGGGATCAGTAGTCTGTTTAGCTCCCTAAAAGTAGTCAGGCTACTTCGGCTGGGTCGTGTGGCTCGAAAACTGGACCATTATATTGAGTATGGAGCAGCTGTCTTGGTTCTGCTTGTCTGCGTATTTGGTCTTGCAGCCCACTGGTTGGCCTGCATTTGGTACAGTATTGGAGACTATGAAGTTATCAATGAGGATACAAACAAAATCAGAAATGAAAGTTGGCTCTATCAGCTAGGGGAATCCATTGGATCACCATATCAGTTTAATAAGACAGGTACTGGAAAATGGGAAGGAGGACCAAGCAAGGATTCTGTTTATATTTCTTCATTATACTTTACGATGACTAGTCTCACAAGTGTTGGATTTGGGAACATTGCACCAACCACGGATGGAGAGAAGATCTTCGCTGTTGCTATGATGATGATTGGCTGTAAGTATCAGAGAATTTATACATTGTTTCAAATGGCATGTTTTCCAGAAATATATTTCATATATCAACTGCTTAGTTGAATGTTTTCAGTTGGATTTCAATTGAGATTTTAGCTGCTAAACTTTAGCACAAGCTTAAATCTTTCTCAGTGAAAGCAGAGAACCGTCGAAATGCTTAAGCTTGGCTGTATCATGCCCGCATTGTAAAATAAACTAATGTTAACTGTGGAAGTAGAAAACCCACAGCCACACCAGAAATCTAGATTTCTCTTGGATTTGTAAAAATGTTCTTCTGTCCCTTTTTATAACCAATGCATAGAAATAATAGTATTTGTATGAAGCTGCTTAATATGCTGATGCTGTAGAACTCACAATGGACCAACTTCAGTCAGTGGAAATTCCTAGTTTACATGATTTAACAGTGACTCTTCCCTCCACTTATGATCAAATGCCAAACTAAGCATATGGGAAATATATTGTTTTTATATTATGGGTTGTCTAGGTTTTATAGAGTCCTGGATAAAAT